>NC_133316.1:23726561-23794769 GCF_012295235.1 Primulina huaijiensis
AATAGATGTTAGATTATATATACACACACACACATTCATTACGCAGGAATTTCTATTACTCCACTAAACCAACGGGATGGTCAAACATGTAGAATAATTAAGCAAATTATGCTGCATAATTACCGCGTGTGTTAATAAATACATTTGGTATTTAACAATTAATAGTTGATGTACGTAACAAATCCAGAGATTTGATATTGCAATTATATCTTAATAAAGTGCCGTCGCCTTCACGAATACTTTTCAACATTAATAAGCCATCCAGCTGGATTAATTATTTAATAAANTAGTTCTCGAGAGATCCCATGATTAAGGTACCACCGGGATAAGTGAATTCAAGAAATCAGAAACTTCTATTCTTCAACAACATTTAATGAAATTCCCGAATACATTTTTATTATATATCACAACTTGTTTATATTAATTACTATCTCCAAAATATGGCATTTATACGTGCAAGCTGGTGAATCAAACAGCACAGGATTTAAGTTAAAGCTACGAAAAGAATATGGCAACTTTTATTTTAATTTTATATATATATATTCCATCCGATTTTTCCATATATATTAAATGTGTTGAAAAAAAGTATTGATTTTCTACGCACATCAAAAGTATATTATATGATTTAATATTTCCAATAAAAACAAGTCTTTGTTGATGGGCTCAACGCATCACCAATTAAAGTTTCGCACACAAATAAAATGTGGCTGCCAACACAAGCAACATACAGTACTTGTGGGAAGTAACAAGTCTAAAGCGCGCGAGTGTCCCCAACGCCTCTAATAAAATCTAGATTCGGATATGGCATATGAAAGTCGCATCGAATTATGTTCAATTAGGGTAAATACATGCATATCTAACACCCTTTAGTTTCTCCGATAAATTAGCTGCTTCATGATGAGGCGCATATGCTCACATCTAACTTTTTAGATAAAAGAGGAGAATTTCCCCCTAGCTAGGCTGCAAGATACGTACACCCCTAAGGCCAGCATAGTGGTGGATTAAGGAGTTTGGGTCAGCGTGTACAAGAAGCTTACATTGAGTTTTTCATGAATCTGGTCAAATCTTAAGCAAGCTAGAAGTTATTTGCCATAAAATATGCTAATTAATACTAGATAATGAACGAGCAAAAACATAATTTTAAGTGACAGATTTTGGAATAAAATAATAAAACAAAATGCAAAAATTCCAGCTATTGAACGCCAGTCTCCAGACCGCAAAGAAATAACTGTACCATTAAGGAAGGAGAACATGGCAAAGTATTCTACATTTTGCAGCACAAAAATTAGGCAAGACGCTAAGGCCAGTAATTTATAATCGAAATACAAGAAGTGATTGAAATTGAAGTAGAAACACGTCCGGCAATGTGTTTTTCTTTGAAGTAAAGATTGTAGGGACAGTACATGGGGTAATATCATTCAGGAAAACACACAATGTATATCATCCAGTCGGTCAATTTCACTGGCAGGCATATAAATAATGCATTCAACTAGACAAAGTCCGAGAGATGCTTAGACTCTATTTACAACTATTCTGTTGCTTTAACTGAATGATACTGAGCATCTTTTCGATTCTATCGCCCTTCAACAAACAGAAATGGAAACCCTTAGCGATGTTGTTGTCACCTTTCCAGTAGGGGAATGCTTAGACTTGTAAGTCGCTCCAAATTTGCACGACCCAGTCTTCATATAACACGATCAATGCACAGCATCCTACACAATATATGGTTCCATGAAATGACTAACCAACAGAAAGTCATGCAACTTCCAATTGGTAGTAAACTGGTTTCATACAGTTATCACATATTATGGATAGCTGACAAGGAGTTGGTCACGGAAGATGCTCAAGTATCATTCAGTTTTTTTCTTTAATCTTCCCCTAGGATTCTTTGAGCCTGAACTTTAGGCATGTGATTCGGTCCATTCTTAAATTGTCAGTCTACTTTACAAGGTGGAGGGAGAGATGATTGACTAATTCATTTTATCATATTTTCTTGCCCAGCCATATCTTCCATCTCAATATGTATTTTGACGAATGCCTTTGTATCAGCTATATGGCCACAAATACACATATCATATTCCAGCTGGGTAGGCCGTTGAGGTTTAAGATGCAATGAACAAATAGTTGAACATCCACGAGGATTTCAAAATATGTAGATGGCTATTTCCATGATTTACAATACTTGAAGTACATAATCTCAAAAACTTTCCATGTTAATGAACCGAACATCATGAAACCAGAAATAAATCAACAATCTCCAAATTATCATTGTCCTAATCAATCTTGGTTAAAAGTTGAATCGTGTTAAAGATTGAGACTTGAATCTAAGTCATTCCCAAAAGTTAGCTCTTGGGGTTGAGTTAAACTCAAATTTCAATCTTCACATGGTAAAGTCAAGTTACGATCCTGGCTCAGGTCTACCGTTATTTGTTGGATTGTCTTATGAGTTACCTGCTAAATGTTTTGTAAATTTCACGCTCCAGTTATTTATTACTGGATATGAAAGAGGTGTGTTAGATCTCCCGCATCTGTTGGATTAAGCCCTCGAGAGTCGTACATATAGAATTTAACAATCCTCATTCGAGCTAGCTTTTAGGTTGAAGTTAGGCTTAAGTCTCAATATTAACATGCTATCAGAGTCCAAACCCGCAATATGTTAGATTGTCTATATGGCTACCCGCTAAATGTCTTGTAAATTTTACATTTCAGTTGTTCATTACTAGGTGTGAGTGGTGTGTGTTAGATGTCGCATATCACTTGTATTAAGTATTTGGTAATTATATATATGAACTTGGATAATTCCATCTCATTGAGCTATGTTTTGGGGTAGAGGTAGACTTCAATATCAATTTTGACTTGATATCAGAGCTCAAACTTGCTGTTATGCATGGAGTGCCTAATGGGCCACCAATTTTCACGCTTCAATTGTTCATTATTGTTCGTGAGGAGGTGTGTTAGATCGATGTCTCACATAAATCGAATTAAGTTTTGAGAGTTGAATATATGAACTTGGACCATCTTTCTCTTTGATATGATTTTTTGAGTTGAGTTAGACTCAAATCTCATTCATAACAACAGGAGGGAAGCAGCTAGCAGAACGAATGTTGAAATGTGTTGCAGGAGCAGTCAGAAGGACGAGCTATAGCAGAACCAAGTGTATTGATCGCTGCATTTATTGGTTTATCAATATAAGCAGAGTAGAAGATACAAACTGAACATCAAAAATCCAACCCACTCACCATTTTGCTCGGGATTATTGTATCGGCAAGTGGACCCTTACTTGCAGCTGATTGAATGAACAAATACATAACACAAAACAAAAGTTCATTTCATACAATTAATCTTCAAGGGTACACAGAGAGCAAGGAGAAGCAAGTATTGTCACAATTATCCGGCTTTGTTGTGTGACATTAGTGCTTCAGACAATGAGAACTTCTCTTGCCCAAACTCACACCCCTTTGATCCTGACATGCGGGACTTCCATGCCAGAATGGCGGGAAAATAAGGGGTGGTTGTACCGTGTACGCATTCCCTGCTTCTGTGAAGATGGGAGGACTTACTTCCCTCCGGAGTAGGTGATAGGAAGAAAGGAAGGTAGGTATATTCGAATTCCTCTAGAAGATGTCAAGGCACCACTATCATCGGAAGCAGAGACCACTCATGCACGACTTGAAGCTGAGGTGTGTTTCGATCCTCATTCCTAGATTCAAATTAATAATCTTTTGGAGATTTCTTGTGTTCATCTTTATCATTTATCCTTTAGGATGCTTTAATGTGGCATTCCCTTTTTAATTTAAATATATGAACAGATGGACCCCTTATTTTGAGTATCATTTGCATTCATTTAACAATGGAATACTTCTGTTCCTTAATTTTTTGGGATTATATCATGCTTAGCCGAGTTCTAGTCAATTTTTCACGCTTGAGACTGCGTACTTTGTGCAGCTGTGCTAATGGAGTGAGGCTGCGATGCATATTAGACATTGTAAACAATTTTACTGCTGTCAATAAAGGTGTGCCCATTGATAAACTCCTGACAAAAATGCACTTCATATTATCCAATTATTCAATTTGATCAAACAATATCAATATGATAGCTATCGTCCAATCTCCCCACTCCTTTGAACCATTTTTGTGTACATCGGCAAAAGTTCTGTCAAAACATTTACATCGTCCTGATTTTAGATACTATATCTTGATGGCTGGTCAAGTTGTGTACTTCAATCCTTAAGGTTTTTTACATATAAAGATTTTATCAGAATTTTTGAAAAAATTGAGGAGAATCTTCCGGCTTAATCCTGGAGTAATAAGTGAAAAACTATCAAATGGATAATCTTGAAAAATCAGGTTCGAATTTACTTGTGATGGATGAAGAAGTCCATTGGCCATTTGGAGCAAACAACTTCAAATCAACAAGTAGCTCAAAATTCACAAAGTTATGTTATGCATAAGTGTTTAAGAATCTAACCAGATTATTCTGCTGACTAGTTGTCTAGTTTCGCGAGGGTGAGACAATTTCTGATATGAAACCTTTTTTTTCATATAAGGCTGAAGAATTAGATAAATGAAAACTAGTGTTGCTATAATTGTGTTATTTACATGAGTTCCATGTATTTTATTATCTAGCAGTACCATGGCCTAAACGTTTCAATGTTAACATGCATAAATATTATGCAATAACTTACTTTTGAACACCCATGTTTGTGACTTTTCACCTACCCTCTCTATTTATATCTTGGGTAAAATAAACATGTGTAGTTAGCAGAAAGACAAGAGATCAGTTACTTATGGCTATTGCACAAGGAATATTCAAATTGTCTGCTTCAGAAATAAAGACACGGGTCCCAACCATGCATACAGTCATCTTTCTTAAAGGCTGTAACTACTGATGAGGGTCTCGCAAGTGGGTTAATACGTCATTTCAAGCCCCTAGCCAATCAATACGGGACAAACAAAAAGTTCTCTTTAAATCCTCTAGTGTTACAGGAAAATATGGAAGCATCAGCAGCACATTTGAGGAGTTAGAAAAGAATGGTACTTCTCGTTTCTCTGTTTTTGTATCTCTTGCTCTCAAGAACGTCTTCATGTAGAGTAATTCAAGGTATGATAGATTATGCCTGAGGCCCTGAACTCATACACATTTATACCTTTTATTCAAATCTTCTAATTAAAAGTTTATTTCTTTTTATTCTTTGAGAACATCAATTCTTGATTTTTAATATTTGTGTTGTGTAGAAGTTGATCAGTTAAGACAGTCTGTCTTGCACCTGCCTTTATATCATGTCCGAGTAGGGACTCACTCGCTTCAGACTTCGGACACTGCTCATCCCTTCTCAGAGGCACTTGCTCTAGACGAAGAACGTGTCAAGTTTCTAAATTCAAGACTTAATGACAAAAACTCGACAACAGTTCTTCGTGTTGCCACTTCCATTTTAAAAGGATCAGAAAGCTGGATTGATGAAAAATCTGTTAGCGTACCTCTGAATCCGGGTATACCAATTGGTATCTCAAATTACTACACCAAAATAGGTCTTGGAACTCCAACAACGTACCACAACGTTATTATGGATACCGGCAGCTCCTTCTCCTGGGTTCAGTGTGAGCCTTGTCTGGTCTATTGTCATCCTCAGGCCGGTTCGCGCTTTAACCCCTCGGCTTCTAGAACATATCAGAAGCTATCCTGTGGCACGAGTCAGTGCTCTTCCCTGAAGGCTGCCACTCTTAACAGTCCTATGTGCACGGCTTCAAATACATGCATATACTCGGCTACATATGGAGATCAATCCTTCTCTGTCGGATATCTCAGTAAAGACTCACTGAGCTTTGGCTCAGAATCACTCCCTGGTTTCCTGTTTGGATGCGGGCAAGACAACAATGGCCTATTCGGCAAGTCAGCTGGCCTGATCGGCCTTGGAAAAGATGGTCTTTCCATGCTATCTCAATTATCTACGAAATATGGTAAAGTTTTTTCTTATTGCCTCCCAACATCCACATTCCTGGGAAATTCTGGCAGCGGAGGTTTTTTGTCGATTGGAACAGCTTCAAATTCTGCGTACAAGTTCACTCCAATGTTAGCAGAAAATCAGGATTCAGCGTTGTATTTCATAAAGCTCTCGGCCATATATTTGTCTGGTAAACCATTAGCAGTTGGATCATCCGGATACAGCTCCCCCACTGTCATAGATTCAGGCACCACAATATCACGGTTATCTGCACCTGTGTACTCAGCACTCAAGCAAGAATATATTAACATCGTATCTACCAAGTACAAGATTGCTCCATCCTTCTCCATTCTTGATGCATGTTTTCATGGCACTTTCGATCAAATATCAACAGCTATTCCTTCGGTTGAATTGATCTTTCAAGGCGGGGCCAACCTAAAACTTGCTCCACACAATATTATACTAGAGGTGGAAAAAGGTACTACGTGCTTGGCCTTTGCGTCCAGCTCGGGTATGGTTATCATCGGCAACACACAGCAACAGACGTTCGACATTACTTACGACGTCGCTAGTTCAAAAATCGGGTTCGCAGCTGGTGGATGTCGCTAGTTAGGCAGTTGGATGTGGTGGCTTTACTGTATCTTGATTGTGATGATAATATACTTGAATGGAATTGATGTTTGCGTAATTATGGCTGTCATTTAGAAAGATGATTGATGTACAAGTGTTATTGATTTCAACCATATATTTCAACGTAATATAATTTTTTACATACATGGTAGATCAATCATTTGATGCTATCTTCTGTTGTAATAAATAATGTTGAAAAATTTTGAAATATCTATGACCTATATCAATAATAGATATCGAGCAAGATTGTTTTTCTTCTTTTTGGTGAATATCCCTCCATATATTTTATTGATTTATTAATCATTTGATAAGTCCAAATTTTTGCCTTTTTTTTATAAATTTGTTTAATTTTTTTAGTCCCGTGAGATTTGTTGGAGGTGATCAGTTTTGTGTTCGAAACTTTGTTTCGAATATAAGATTTTGTTATCAGATGAATTATTAGTAAGTACGTGTCCGTAAATGTTTGAATGATATCAAAATCCATAAATATGATACAAATGTGATATTGTTAATTGAGATTTGAATTTGTATCATTATTAGTTGTTGCATGCAAGATATTACGAAAACAATAATAATATTGACAGATATTTGATGGAATTGAAGAATCTAATCCCCATCTTATAAAAAAAAAGTGAAAAAAAAAAAGAAGTTGAATATTTTATAAATCTAATTAATGTGAATTAATTATATAAAATTTTAAAACCAATATTTTTCAAGTTGAAAGATTTTCCATTAAGAAGCCTATGTTGGTCCTACTCTTAGGTGGCTAGTTATATTCTTATATTTAACATAACAAATCAATCATTTAGTTTCTTTCAATTCAATATGATCACTCATTTAAATTTAATATCATTATTTAATGATATATTTATTTTAAGCTAGTTATAATACAATTATTTTAAAATGGACTTTGATAGATTTATCCTAATGATGGTGACAGATAATCTACTTATTATTATTATTAAGTTAGGCCAACTATATAAATTAATTAGCAATTGAAAAACTAAAAATCTTGATGGTACAAGAACTTGATAATGTTGACTTAATTGCTGCACTACCCTTTACATGTAATTTACGATTTTTATATTTAGGCCGAATTTTTTTTCGTCTTTCCAAATTATTATTTTTAGCAGTCTGACCGTATTTAAATTTTTTTTTTTCAATAAATTTTTTTATCAAATTAAAACATTAATTAAGTAAATAAAAATGTGTGAATTTTACATTTCCAATAAATTTTNATATATATGACGGAGAGATTTCGTATAAAATTCAAGTATACTAAAGCAATAAATTAAAATTAAGAAAAAAATATTTAAATTTGAAAATATGTAATATCAATTTTCTTATTAAGCAAGAATGATGACCCTACAATTCCCCAATTTATTGGTACCATCCTTAACAGTAATCGAGGTAAATTCAATAATTTAAATGGAAAAAAAAATATTTTCAAACAACTCCCAATATATTATTGAAAGTTGAAAATTGAGGGGGTAAAATCCAAACTACAATGCACATAATATTTAAGTTATTTTTTTGTATATAAAAAAACACTTTTCACTTTTTTTAAAAAAAATTCATTGAAGTTTTTATTTGGGCTTGCAATTTGCCTTCAAAAGGCCCAAAAATTCAACAAATTGGGTCCAATAAAAAAAACTACATATTTACAACTGTGAATTAGGATAATCAAGCTATGTGAAAGGGATGTGGGCCTCAATTTCCACAAAATGGAAACACAGATGCATTTGTGATTGATTGAATCAGTTGGCGATTTTGAATTTACAACAAGAACTTGTCAACACAAGCATTTAAAAAGGATTAAGAATCTCACCTTTTAAATCATAAAAATGTAGTGTTTAGTTTCATCCGAATTAAATCTTAAATTTGGAACGAAGTCTGATATTCGAAACTCAATTGTATTAAACATCTCTATCATCTAAAATAAATAAATGTTTAGTGTTCTATTATTCAACCACATTGTTCTCAAAATAAATAGTATTACAAAAAATTTAATCAAACTTAAGCGGAAATGAGATCTTTGTATGAGCCTAAGTTGTTGCAGCCAACAACATACTTAAAGATTTTTTTTTAAAAAAAAAGGTACAAGAGATATTTGTTGCAATTGAGGTTCGAATTTGAGATTTCATCCAACACTTGAAATATTGACTATAAATCATCATATTTTATGATTCTGAAATAATTTCCATCAATTATCTTAAAAAACATCGCCCTCCCGAAATGTTGTCCAATTCAGGCCACTTATGTCGCCAAAGCAAAGACCCTTTTCTTGAGGAAATTTAAATGATGTCTCCGTTATTGGTGAAACGGTATAGTGGGGAAGCAACAACAAAAACAGTGTCGACGTAAACATTTCTTGATCCATACGAGCATGAGGTTCGAGGAAATACTATAAAATGATGTCTCTGTAACGTGTAATAATAAATAAATAAATAAATAAAATATAAAAATGTGGAAGAGTAATTAAAAATAGTTTCTGTTCAAACTTTATGAGATGATTGAATCCAATTTGCAATTGGGTTGGTCTGAAAAGTCGAAATAATTTGGCGGAGTCAAACTTCGTGCTTTCTTTAGCCCTTGACATGCCGCCACACTCTTGATTGTTCACCTGTATTTTCACTTCAAATTTGAAGGAGATTTTTTTTCCCCCCTCAACTCTTCCCAGTTCTTTAATCTTGATCCTCAACTTTCAAGTGAACAAACCCAGAAATAATGTTTGGAAATTCAGATTACCTTTGATTTTCAGAATCCCAATATTTTTTCTGCAGGATTTACGGCGCAGCTTTGATCAGGTATGGTCCGTATGGAGTTTATAATTCCCCGTCTTATTTTCTAATCATATTAGAATTTAGACATTTAACAGTTGTCGATCATCATTTAATGCTTGGATCGTATTTGCCACCACAATTGAATATGGAAATTTGACATGTGTTTGGTGCCATCGAGCCCTGTGCTAAAAGTGAAAACGCTAAAAATAAAAATAAAAATCTTGGAATCATGGGCTTATTCGTAGGGAAAAGTTGTGTGGAAGCAGCCATTTAAAATAATTCCAGCACTGGAAAAGGTTTTAAGACACTATGAAATAAAGATATACACGGTACGATCTGATATTTTCCAGTTGTGTTGCATTTCTAATTTTGTACCACAAATAATTGAGCAGACAGCATGGGTTGCATATGCTCCAAAACGATTGCTCAATCGATGAGCATTAGAGAAGAGCTGAATCATGACTTCCAGAATACGAATTTAGCTTGGGGAGAGATGTTTGCTTCAAACAATGGAAATGACCAGCTTTTTTCCATTCTCTGCTCAGCCAAAAACGGAACAAATGAACTCAGAACCCGCAGTTTCACTTTGCCATCGATTGATGATGATCTTGGGGCCAAGTATTTTATCAAAGCATTGGATTTGATCCCCGATATCGAAAGGACAACAGAGGTAAAATCAAGTCCAAATTTTGATGGAGAGCTCGAAAGTTATGGCAAGTTTACAAGATCGAAAAGCTGTCAAATGTTGAGGGAGAAAGAACTTTCCGATCTGAGTTTTGAAACTTCTGAAGAACGCAATGAAAATAAGTTAGAATGGAGAGATAAGAACCTGAGAGGGTCCATAAGCTTTCACACTGTGGAGGAATATGATGCTTTACTAGAAAGAATTCATAAATTCAATACAGGAAACTCACAGTTTTTTGAAGATGTTCATTCATCCAACCAGTTTAAATCATTAGACGAAGATCAAAATGTCACTAACGTTCAAGCTGAAGAATTTCTGAAGAATGAAACTGGGTTCGAAGAATTCAATGATCTGAATAAAGGAAGTTTCTACACAGTGAAAGGAGAAAATACACCTGAGCCCGGTTGGAAAAGGAAAGCAGCAGCGAAAGGACTTAAATCACTTGATTTTTCAGTCATAGAGTTCCCTGCCATCACAAGACTGAGACAGTGGAAACAAGCAGAAGGGCAAGTCTACTCTCCTGGAACTTATGTAACCCCAAAGTTTGGAAGCTACAATGACATGAAAACTAAGAAAACAAGAGAAGAAGAGGACGCGGTATTTAGTCCAGAACTGTTGGCTGCCTTTGAAGATTGCGTGCAACAACTACAAATAGAAGAAGACAGCATTCTCTGCCACATGGATGGATATATGCGGATAAATAACGTGAATGGTGAATAATCGAACATCCCAAAATAGTTAAACGGACTTTAATACAAGCTTTTGTATCATATTTATAGTGGTTGATATATGAATGATGCACACCTTATTTCCAAAAGCAAAGAACATTATATCAGACAATTGGCTTTCGCAGTGGTAATGGATATAAACAATGAACACTAACATAAAATCCTCTCACTAATAACTTTAGAAAAGTGAAAAATAGAGTTGAATTTTCCATATACACAACAATTGTAACGTTTTTCAGAGTAACTGAGATAAGGATTTCATGTAATGCCGAATCAAATTGCATCACGGGCTTGTTCACTCACTTCTCTAGCACAAGTAGGCAATATTTGGAAGCATGACCTGTTGGAGGGATAGAGGAGCAGACTAAGGGGGCTTCTGACCCTTGGTCTTGCAGAATGGAACAAGCTATGCCACCAGCCCTTCCACCAACACAGCATGCACGGACTCACAAAAGAAAACCGATTTATTCATATTAAAGCATCGAGATATGAGTAGTTTCTGCAACGGTTGTACTGAAGGAGGCTACCATAGGTACGATCCCACACCCCAATGAATAGGCAGTCTGTATCAGGACTGAATGAGACTCCAGAGATCTCACCAAAGAAATCAATCTCCTGCTCTTTATCATATCCATTCTTCACGTCATACACATGAACAAAATCAGCTGGTTCAGCCATTGCCATAAACTGCCCGTCAGATGTAAAACGGATGGAACGAATAGCACCAAGATTTCCCTTGAGTACAGCAACAGATGTAGACAGCATCCGTGCGTCCCATACACGGCAAGTCTTGTCTTGGTTCCCAGTGGCAAAGGTGTACCCATTGGGATGCCATGCAGATGCAAAAGAGAAATCCAAGTGCCCTCGCATGTGTGCAATAGCCTACAAACAAGAGGAGTCAACATTGCCCCCACAAAAAAAAAACCAAAAAAAGAAAAGCAAAGGAATAATTTACCAACAATATTTTCAAAACCAGCAGCAATTTAGACCATAAATTCCACGTAGGACCTTCTCAATAATTGTTTTACCCGACCGACACAACTTTTAGAAGGAAAATACTAACCTTTCCAGTTTGTGAATCCACCAGCATGCCATCAGGATTGTCCCCAACAATAGCAATTATTTTGCCATCTGGACTCAGAGAAGTATGCTGCAATAAACCAACAAAGAACTACCATTTCATATATCTTGTAGCGAGAGGAATCCAGCCACACAACGAGGAAGAAAAAACAAGCCAAAACTAGCCAATCAACTATATCTACCATAAAACTCCTCTATTTACCATCAAGAAATTAGGCAAGGTCTGCATAGTTAATGCACCACAGCCATCTAGACCACTAAAGGTAGTAGAAAACTCGATGTTTCACTTGTATTTTCAAGTGAGCGACTATATCATTAATTGTTGTGTAGTCTACCATCCATGGCAGGAAAAATATAATTAAGAACTTTTAACTTCCCAATCACAAATATACAAAGTTCAAGATAAGTTATAACAAGGCATGTAAAGAATGGATGATTTCAATCATCTTGCCCCAGGTATACACCTCATATTAGCTTCCTCTAACAAGGCTGAAGGACTAACCACGAGGCTAGGGGCCCTAAGCTATGGAAGATGACATAAATTGTACAGTAACAGAGGAGACAATTACGCCAGCTCACGTTGCAGAAGCAGATCATATTAATTAAGCAACAAAAATTGAACTTTCATGGCCACATCGGAATAAAAAGGGGGAATGTTGTTGACTTAATAAGCATTTGCACACAATCAAAACTTACATTTACAGGCCATGGATAAGAGAAATGCTTAACAAGCTGAAATCTCTCCATGTCGAAATCTCGCACTCCACAGTCATTATTGGAAGCAGTAAAATGAACAGCCCCACTGATAATTATCTAAACACATTAGTTTGGCATAGAAATAGAAAGAACTGCCAATGCTGCAGTACACTACAATACACAATAGAATTTGCTTTGACATTAAAAAGTGAAAAAGGTTCACCTCCGACTGCCATAGATATCAATTGCATTTGTGATAGCATTATCGTCATAAGTCGTCCTCATACAAAAGCTAACCCCAGGTCGATCTAGATACTACATCAATAACGAAATAGTCAGTCACTGTTTCAAAATAATATCCAGCTACAAAGAAGCAACTATTGCCATTCCAAACATAGTTGCTATTTTGCACAGTAATGGAAAAGTCCAGAGCATACATGACTACTGAGTGAAAAACATCACTTCTTCCTTTATAAGGATTAATGAAATAAAGAAAAAGAGACAATTAGCCTAAGCAGAGCTTCATGGGGGTTTCGACCATACTGCATGCTTACTTAATAAACAATTAGCTTCAATCAATGATATTATACCAATAATGAGAAGATGGTACATGACAAAAGTGATCTAGATCAATGCTATTTGCATTAATGCACCATATATAATCTGAAAAAATACATACCAAGTCAAATCTTACAACAATGAATGAGGAGAAAATTACCTTGCAAATAAGCTCCCCCTGGAATCCCCCTGCAATCAACAAATTGTCACGGACTGCAAGGGTGCTTACTTGTGTATGAGCAAATCCTTCCAGTAAACTTCCAGGATGTTTCTAAAAGAGAGATAAATAGGTTTAGCTGTCATAATTCCCAGGGGAAAAAAATTAAAACATAAAGTGAAAAACAAACAAATCCAATCAGATTTACACACCTCACGAGGAGCCACATGACCAGAAACATTAAGAACTTCAGTCTTTTTGGAACTCAATGACGACCAATGAATGATTGAGTAATGCGACATTAGGTAAACATCATGCTTTGAGGTCGACCAAACCAGGTTCCTCAACTGCAAAGGCAGACAAGACTCATAAAAATTTACAAGTTTACTCCAGATTAACGATGAAGCAGCCAACAAGAACCAGAAGACGCAAAACTCCAAGGATAATTTGCAGGGGTCATGGACCTTGATTTTCAGTAATATAACATTCTTAGAGGGTATTGTGAAATGAAAAGATAAAAAACATCATGATCATCCGTATCATTTGGCCTCATTTTAGTAATTCATAAAACTCTGGAGAATAATGGCCCCGAAAGGTTAATAACATTAACTATTCTTCCAGAATCTTCTCGCTTCAGATATTCAATATCTTAGCAGCATAAAATTTTGACCTCAAACTCACCTAGCTCCAACAAAAAATCCATAAGTACACTTCTAGACCAATAAAAGAAGCACGTCTATTTCATCTTGCTTTAGGCATTCAGATGATCTATTCGGGTGCAATAATGCAAAGTTAAAGACAATGTAGACTATTATATTCACATATCAAAAACTTCAAAAGCTAGTCATCAGCAGGCAACAGGAGAAAAGCCCAGAGCAGAAAATATCATCTAACCTGAAAATGAAGAATAGTCGATTTGACAGATCTTGTGTTCTGCCAGAACTCATAATATACTCCACCTTTTCTTGTTAATTTGCATTCCTGACAAATCAAAAGCAAGATGTACACACTGGATGCGCCAATCAGAGTTACAAAACCCACTATGTCACTGGAACCATTTAAGAATGACAATTACCTTTTCTGATCCCTCTCCAGATTGGGGTATATTTTCGTAATTCTTATACTGTTCTAATCTAGTTTGTCTATACTTCTCCCGAGATATGCTTAGCCTCTCCCATGGAATGCCTTGGATGTCCTTTCCCTTCCGCGCCTCAGCAGCAGAAGTGTCTGTAATCTTATTGTCCTGATTCCACATCTCAGTTAGTTTGTGTCATCCATACTCCGTGGAAAACGATAAAAGGAGACTTTTAAATCAACAAAAAAATGTTAGTTTTCATGCTAGATTTGTGGGCAGATTGAACTGACCAAGTTGTCATATTCATCCTCCTCTTCCTCCTCTGACTCCGAATCTCCCATTAGTCGACCAGCAAAATACATATCTTCTTCTACTTCACCCATTTCACAGTCACCAGCTGCGTAATCCATCTCTTCCTCTTGAAAGGACATCTCCAAGTATGGAACTTTGATAGCTAATTAGCTGCACCACATGCAATCGTAACATATCATAATGAATAAAAGAACTCAAATGTTGAAGAAAACCCTTGGACTTCAATGAAAACTAAGAATTTCTCATAATTAGAGAGGATAAATTTTTGAATTACGTACGACCACTGTCCCAACAAGCAAGCCACTAACGGATTATTGAAAGAAAAGAGACTGTGTGTATAAATGAATTTTATGATTAATCCCGCTGTTTTGCGGTATTAAGAAATTCAAAATCTAAACAAGAGAATCCCAAAAAAACCAACAACAATAAAATAAAAGCAATGACATAAGGAAATCTATGTCCAAGATGAAAAGAAAAGATCTTGGTAACCAAACAAAATTTACAGACTCAAAAGTTAGCGAAATGGAAGAGCGATCAAGGAAAAAAAAAAAGGAGTACTCTGCCCTCACTAACGAAACCCTAGGTACCGAGAAGCAACAAATTGACGAACACGGAAGAACCTAACAAATCAACAACACAGAAAACGTAACTGCACGGGCTTACATAAAAAAGGATGGCATAAAAAACAAAAATTCATTTCTAACCTGCAAATCCTCTTTATTTACAACGATATATCAAATTGCCAAACGAGAATTACAACAAAAGAGTCTCCAGACTCCGGTCCAAGAGCTTGGGTCCAAGTCTCCTCGCCTTCAATCAAATTCAGAGATGATGATCTATACAGCTCAATTCAGAACGCCAAAATCATGATATACGACACCAGGGAGTTTTATTTTTCTTTTTAATTGTTGATTTTGATTGCGGTTCAGAAATTAAATTATTAGGTTTTGATTTGTGCTGTTTTGGATGTGGGGAATCTTCACCGCATTTTATATGGCTAAAAAAAGAATTTAGGTAAATACAAGGTAATGTTGTGAAAAACTGGATAACGTCGAAGTATTTTTATAATTAAATTATTTTCATTTATTCCAAATTAACCACCTAAGTTCACATATTCATTTTGCCCCTGATATTATTTTCTAGAATTAAATTATACTTCACCTTTTGAACTCTATTAAACTCAAACTCAACATTACCATCTATTCTGTTTTACACAAAAATTCCTGTGAGACGATCTCACAAGTCAATTTTGTAAAACAGATATTTTATATAAGTCATCCACGAAAAAATATTACTTTATGTCAAATATATTACTTTTTATTGTAAATATAGACATGATTGATCCGTCTCACGAATAAAGATCCGTGAGACCGTCTTATGAAAGACATACTCTCTATTTTATTAAAGTTGAGGACATGATAGTAACCACCTAGGAAGGACACCAACTTTTTCTTCCAACTTTACCCTTATATGATATTAATATTATATTTTTGTTTTTTGGTTTTTTTTAAAAAAATTCAATACACACTTTTTTTATTTTTTTATTTCAACAATTCAAATATCAATTTAGTCCCTCCATAATTTTTCAAATTTCACTTTAGTCCATCGATAATAATAAAAAAAAAACTGTACACACACGCATCGCGTGTGCAGGATAACTAGTATTAACTACAAGTGAGAAACACGAGTCAAATGCATCTTAAAAAGGGATTTTGTGTTGGTTTGCTTGAGCTAGAGGTTCGTCCCTTCATGAATGAATTGATTGAGTTTTTTTTTTTTCTAATGGAACCATGCAATCACTATAATTTTATGTTCATTGTGTAAATACTACACACTAGACTAACACGATAATTTGTCAATCACGTTAATCAGTGTAAACTACACTAGGCAAGTCATATGTGACAAACAGTGTGTAAATACTACATACTAGACTAATACAATAATTTGTCAATCACGTTAATCAGTTAAACTACACTAGACAAGTCATATGTGATAAACTCATCCGTAAAAATGTTGATTGCAGAATCGAACTTCTGACTATTGATTTAGCTCTCACTTACTTCATTAACTTAGACATTCTTTTAAAATGGTAGCAAATGGCCTCGTACATTATGCCTGTTGAGGCCTTCGACAATGGGAAAGGTATAATGGTTTAAACACGCCTATAACATAATCCAGTTGGACTAGAAAAATACACTACTATCAATTAATTAATCAACCGATTTTGAGCAACCAAAACTGGACATTAACTGCATTCGACACCATTATCAATACATCGCAAGCTAGCAAATTGGCCGCCATTGGGCCGTAAAGACATCATTAAATTTAATATATATTTAATCTCTAAATTATTATTAAGTGGAGTTCTTAGTCAATGAGACAAGTGCGAAGGAGTTAATCATGGGTAGACATGAGATGCATGAAACAAAACATCTGATTAGTGCTAAGGAAGTAATAGAAACACAGAATATGATAAAACCAAAGAAGGTAATTGGATCGGATGAGGTACCAATTGAGGTATGAAAGTGTTCAGATGAAGTTGGGATTCAATGGCTGACTAAGCTCTTAATAAGATTCTAAATACTAGAAAAATACAAGAATCTTCGAAATATAGTATTGTAGTACTAATTTATAAGAATAAAAGAGATATACATAAGGATTTAAGCTTTTGAGTCTTATGTTGAAGCTATGAGAGCGAGTGATAGAACAAAGACTTAGGAGTATCACTACTATATCAGATAACCAATTTAGTTTTATGTCGGATAGGTTTACAATGAACGTTTTTTTTTTCTTGATTAGACAGATGATATAGAAATATAGGGAACAACAGAAGATCCTGCATACAATATTTATCGACTTAGAAAAAATTTATAAGAGAGTAACTAGAAAATTAATCTGGTAGGTACTTAGAAATAAGTATGTGCATCAATGCTGCATCGAGATCATTAAAGATATGTGTGAAGGAGTCATAACTAGTGTTAGGTATGTCGAAGAGATGTCATATGAATTTTATGTGGTAATAGAAATTCATCAAAGATCGGCTTTAAGCCCTTACCTCTTTGTTTTTGTTATGGAAGAGCTAACATGACATATTCAGGATGAGATGTCTTGGTGTATATTGTTTGCAGATGATATTATCTTGATAGAAGAAACAAAAAAATGTGTAAATAAAAAATTAGATAGATAGAGTGAAGCTCAGGAGAGTAAGAGTTTTAAAATTAGTCGCTCAAACACAGAATATTTAGCTTATAACTTTGGTTCTGAATCTAGACGAATGAGTATTCCAATTCAGACTGATGGTCGATAAGTCCTCGAGTGTGAAACTTTTCGTTATTTAAGAATATCTATTATTCAAAATACTGGGGACATTAGAGAAGATATAAACTATAGGATTAAAGCAAGGTGAATGAACTTGAGGGTGACAACATGAGTCTTATGCAATAGAAGGATGTATGTGAGATTGAATGAAAAATGCTATAAGATTATTGCTCAACCAGCTATGCTTTATAGTTGTTGGACCACTACAAGACTACATACGTATAAGATGACAGTATCAGATATGTGTATGTTAAGATGAATGCGTTGTAAAACGCGCAAGGATAAAATTATAAATGAAATGATTGTGAGTTGTTTGGGTGTAGCTCTTATAGAGGATAAGATTTGGGAGAGACGTTAAACATGATTTGATTATGTAAAGAGGAGACCAAACACGGCTCTAATCTGACATATCTTAGATTGACGAGTTAATAGAAGTAGTAGAAGGAGTATGTCTTTGAAAACTTGGATAAATATGATTAAGAAAGATATCTTATATATTAGTTTAAGTGATGACATGTGATAAAATCGCTTAGTTTGGAGAACTAATTATCTATGTAGATGGCCTCACAACTAGCCGAAATGTATTGTGACGATGATAATGAATGTTTGTTGTACCTGTGTCTTATCAATGTACAAGATCATATCATTTTCGGGATAGAATCGAATGGTAAGTCATGATGGACCGAAAATACAACGGTAATAATGAGTTCTAACGACAGTTGAAAGATATTTGTTAAGTCTGTGATAAAAAAATTTAGGAGTGTCCAAATTAAAGTATTTTTAAAATGTATAATACGATTTGTGATTTACTATAAGTTGTAACAACTAATAAAAGCATTATTTCAGATATCTAAAAAAAAATATAGTTACAGGTACACTCAGGCACTGGTTGCTTCGCATATGAGATGATAAAAAATACATAATATAAGGACGAGAAATCAATATATTTTAATAATGTATATTATTAATCATTTGTAGAACTTCAACTAAAAATTGCATAAACGAAAAATAGTAATCAATTAATGTTTTTTCATATGTGTACACCAATGGTAAGGAAGCTCCAAACGTATCGCTAAAATCACTAGAAACATTAATTATGGTTGTCTCAGCTTCACAAAATAATGTTGTTTGGTTATTTTTGTAATGAGAGGTTGTACCTTTGGCAATACGAGTGCCATTTTTTTAAAACCTGACAAGTTTTCAAGTTATATGTTGAGTTGTCTTTATGTCTAACAAATATCTCATCTTGTAATTTGTTCATTCAAAGTTTAGAACTTTTCCTATAGTGAACTCCATTTGAAGTTTACAAGAGTGAGAAAATTTTGAAGAAATGGCAATGAAAAAATAAAGGGAAAACAAAATCTTGACAAAAACTTGCGTGAGACGGTCTCACGGGTCGTATTTTGTGATACGAATATCTTATTTGGGTCATTCATGAAAAAATATTACTTTTTATGCTAAGAGTATTATTTTTTATTGTGAATATCGGTAAGGTTGACCTGTCTCACATATGAAGATTCGTGAAACCGTCTCGTAAGAGACCTACTCCAAAAACTTTGCGTACAATATGGGTCCTGAGTTGGGATTTGTCTTTATACAGTATATCGTGCGGTATGTGTAACTCACCTGTCGCCATCTCTAAACAAGTTGTGTTCCAATGGTAAGGATGGTGTCATTTATTTTAACAGGAGAAAACAGATGAGCTCAAATGGACCATCGGATTTCAATTTTATTTTATTTTTTAAAAGGGTCAGCACAAATTTCTATCAAGCATATTTTTTTATGTTCATATTAATTTTATGTATTTGGTTTAGTTTATTTATCATATTTTGGTCATGAAATTATTTTTGTAAGTGGAGGCAGTTGTTATGGGCGCAGGAGCAGCAGCACCTTGAAGACCTCAGCGACTCCGCCTTACTTTAGTTCAATTCTTTGACTCATCTTTGTTTACCTGATTCTTCCTTTTCCTTCAATTTCACCACAGTTCCTCCTCTCGCTCGCTGGAATCTCTTGTTATTTTTTATTGTTATCTTTGTTGGTTGATATTTGTCTGTATTTATTTGTTTTATTCCTCATCGGAGCTAGTTTAGCTCCTTGTATGGGTTATTTTTGTGTTTTTGAGCTCTAGTTATTTCGATCGAACCCATTTGTTCGCCTTCTGTGATTCTTCCTTTCAATCTTCATCGTACCTTCTTCTTTTCTTTTCGTGATTCAAGAACTTTGGAAAATTAGGTTTCGAGATCTGTCTCAATTAAACTAACTTTAGATTCTTTTCTAGGTCGTATTTGGGTTTTCACATGGGCTTTTTAGACAAGAAGTTTCCTGTTTTGCCCCATTTAATCCTGATGTGAAAGGAGCTCCAGTTGTCGAGTATTGATGTGATAGAAGGAAAATATTGAAAAAGTTGGAAATTTCAGGCGTTTGAACCATAAATTTCGTATCTTTACTCCAAGATTCAGCTTTTGCTCAATTAAAGTTGATCTCGGGGGTGGTGTCGCTGCTGCTGTTGTTTGTTATTTGAAAAATGATGGTCGAGACTGTGTTGACTAAGTTCTGGTAGTTAGGATGTTACCTTTTATGATTTTGAGCTAAGTTCCTTAAAAACTCCGGTTGGATTTTCTTCTCGTAGTTACATTTGACAAACAAAGCTACAGAAGTCAGCCTCCACTTCTGCAATTGAGAAAGAAATGAATCCCATCATTTTGGGATTGGCTTCTTGAGTTAGCTTTCCACAAAAGATGATCGACCAGTTCATTAGTTTCGTTATTCGGCCACCCAGGTACATTTAGATGTCTCTCTTGTTCAATTTTCTTTTTTGCTCTTGTCGAGATGTTGGTTTTTGCACTTGATTATCGGTTTATTGTTGTGCTATAAAATTGGATCTATCAATAATCTTGTAAGTGATTGAGAATTTAGACCAACTCATTTTCTGGAATCAATGTCTTGTTCACATTCATCACACGATTCACACCCCTTGGTAAGCTGCCTCCTTTTCCTATTGTCAAGCGATTATGTAAATTGGTTGGTGACATCTATTACACAATTTGTATATAAACTGTTATTTTATTTAGTCATAAAAAAGACAGGAAATGGAGAAGAAACAAAAATTTGCATTTGTACATAACCAAGTGATTCTTGGTAGAGCTTCTTGTGTTCTAGATGTTGCTGCTTGTATGTACACTGTCTTCCGGGCTCATAAAATAATTATTCTGCGATAGCTTTTGAGGCAGCTTTTAAAGCTCAAATGATCTATTCACTTTTTTGTCCATAACACCTTTATTATTTTGCAAATTATCATTCATTGTGATACCTTGTAGCATATGCCTACACATCTGAGCTCTTTCTTGGCATTGTTTTTTTACTTGTAATTTACCCACCTGGTTTTAAAACAGGGCTGAATATAACCCAGATCAGTATCTCTGGGAAAAGGATTTTACTCTCGGAGGAAGAAAATACATAAGAGAAGACCTGGAGGCAAGTATGGGCATCAGTCAACACAACCTATTTTGCAATGAATTAATAGGAATATATGATGTTTGTTTCCATTTCCAACCGTGAAGTTCTGATTGTACTAAAGAGTTTGAAAATACGAACTGTTTGATTTTGCAGCTTACGAATGAAAGAGGCCATATCTTGAGGTGTAGTCACTATGTCCCTTCACAGGTTCCTGAGGATGTTCCCCTTCCCTGTGTTATTTACTGCCATGGAAACAGGTATTCAGTTGCCTTCTAAATTACCATGTAGAATGTAGTCGCTGCTGCATACCATGGAGTGCATTAAATGTATTACATCATGCAGTCTGACTGGTGTCTATAGGAACACAGTAAGGAAAACGGAAGTATCGTACCATGTTGTACTGTTGAGATGTTTAAAACCTCACTTAATTTTATTTTATCGGTCTTTGATGTAAGTTTTGCACTTTGTTTATAACAGTGTGTTTTGTTGGGTGTAGATAATGGATTCTACCTTTTTGGTGTAATATTGTTACTGGTTAGCAGTTACCACAAATTGGTTATCTGCAGAACTGACCAAAAAAGCAATATCTTTCTTTATAGAAGTGGCACTTGATGTTGAGAAAACCAGATTGCCAGGAGTGAATCTCACAATAAATAGAAGGATAACATTTGTATGTATACAGTAGGCTTCTAAGTACCTTTCACATGTTTAAGGGTGTACATTTATTTTTCAAAGGAAAACACAATTATGTAACATTGTCGATTATTGAGGCTAGGTGTGTGAGCTTGTGAATCTTATTTTTTTTTCTTTCTCATGCAGTGGCTGTCGAGCAGATGCAAATGAGGCAGCTGTGGTTCTTCTGCCTTCAAATATTACTGTATTCACTCTTGATTTTTCAGGATCTGGCTTATCTGATGGGGATTATGTCAGTCTTGGTTGGCATGAGGTAGTTGTCCCTTTTTCTAATATGGAATCTCCAAGTTTCTTCTTTGAATGATGTATTTATTGCCTGAATTTTCAGAAAAATGACCTGAAGGTTGTGATATCATATCTGAGGAGTAACGAGAAAGTATCTCGAATAGGTCTTTGGGGGAGGTCAATGGGTGCTGTGACAAGGTTCGTAATTGTTTTCTGCCTTGCATTTTTGGAATGTTAGTTTGTGCTTCAGATTTATTCCTATGTTTTTTGCTTCTTTCAACTATGCTGTGCCCGAGGTACTAATTAAATTAACCTCTTATTTTTATTCTCAATCAAGTAGTCATTTTATAGATAATTTTCAAATGGGGATGAATATATGTGCAATATTTTGATTTTGAATAGTTCCAGTTGGGTAGATATGTGAGTCTGGTGTTGACTTTTGTTGACAGATGTGTGCACTGAATTGTCGAGGATATACAAACATCTATGAGCAAAATACGGGCACTGAATGCTAGTTAGTGCCAGTAGTCAGGGTTCACAAGTCTTTCCTATGCCAGTTCTTGGACTCAGTGGATTTTATTGGAACTATGTAATGGTGATGGAATGTTGAAATTAAATGTCTATAATTCCCAAGAATCTGAATAAAACTCCAGAAGAGAATGTGAAGAAAGGAGGATTGGGACTTGTTTTACCCTTACCTTATGCAAATCCACAAAATTCAATAATTTTCTGTGAACTTTCTATTGAAGTTGTCTTTTCCTGAAAGGACTATGACTATGAAGTTAACATTAACTACCAGAAACATCACATTACAAGTGTTTTCATGATTATCAGAGGGGTCGTAGGATTTTTCGATTTGATTTTGGGATTACTGGAGGCCTACTGTTTATTTGCTGCAAAATTTTTGGTATATTGCTTGGTTAGGTCTGTTCACTATATGGACATGTTATGTTCCCTTGTGCCCTGAGCATTTTGAAGGGACATCTTTTTCACTTCTATAATGCCATTGATGTACTGCAGCCTTCTTTATGGAGCCGAAGATCCTTCTATTGCTGGAATGGTGTTAGACAGTGCCTTCTCTAACTTGTTTAATCTTATGATGGAACTTGCTGACGTGTACAAAATTCGGATTCCAAAGTTTACAGTATGTTTCCATCTGACTTCCTTTTTTCTTGCACAATTTAAGTTGCATGTGCGGCTGAATCCTAAAACATTCATGCATGATAAACGAATGAAACTGTCTCAATGCACTTTTTTGTTTTCAACTAGTTAGGATGAAAATCCATGTAAGAATTCAGTGTCCTTGGACAGCCAGATAAAAAATGTTCAATGTATTATATTGGATACATAGAAATATATATCAACCGACCGACATATCCTATTCTTTGGTACGCGAATATGATCACAAGTTTTGCTTCTTCTTAGTCTGTTTTATCTCTTTCAGTTCCCATGTCAAAAAATATATGCATATCCTTCATGTATGCAACAATTTTCCAAAATAATCTTAGTAAATGAGAGATTAATATTCTCAATTTTGTAATGTTTTCTCAAATTTCTGAAGAATATTTTAAATTTACCATTTTCCTTCTGAATAAATAAATAGTGCTTCCACTTTCTTCATGTATTATAGGTTAAGGTGGGTATCCAGTACATGCGAAGAATAATTCAGAGGAAGGCCAAGTTTGATATCATGCGGCTTGATTGTGTTCAGGTCTTGGATTCTTTAGCAAGCTTATTTTGACCCTTGTTTTTTATATGAACTTTCTGGTGAGGTGAAACTGCCTCTTAAAGCCCCAGCTAAACAATTCTTGTTTAATTATTATTTACTCTGTGTTGGAGGGAGATCTGAAATGATCTTGGTACTTACCACGATTTAATTTAAATTGACTATGCAGGTTGCACCAAAGACATTTATTCCTGCTTTGTTTGGGCATGCAAAAGATGATAAATTTATCCAGCCTCGGCATTCAGATATTATTTTTAAGTCATATGTGGTATGAAAGCTTTCTACTGGTCTAGTGCTATAAATGTTTTAATATGCAACTCTCAAATTTATTCGATATACAGGGTGATAAAAATATTATCAAGTTCGAGGGTGATCACAACTCACCCCGACCCCAGTTTTATTACGATTCTGTATCAATTTTCTTCTTCAATGTCCTACATCCTCCTCGGCTTCCATCTATGAATTCAACAAAGATTGAAAAATATTATGATCTAGGAGATCTGAAGGTTAACTCTGGTATGGATGAGGTAATTTATATTGCACGTTGTTTTGTAAATTGTTTCTTTCATGGGGTACTTCGAAATTTTGGGCTACAATTTCAGATAGTGTGGTTCAATTTTATCGGTGGCATAACGTATCAACAATATATCTACATATTTTGGTTGGTTTGTTGGTCTTATTAAAATTTGACCAGACTTGATGCAACATTCAAAGTTTGAGGTTGAAAATTTAGATGCATATTTGTATTTATTTACATGAATTCTACTCTTTTTTGTCTGTTGTGTTGTAAACACCTGTAATAACGTATTTACCATTATCTCCTAAAGGTGATACGATGGTCGAGTACAAAGATTAATTTTGACACACATGGTAAAGCTTAAATAATGTTGAAATTTTAGTGTTTGTTTGGCTGGCACTTAAACTTTGGTCGGGACCTATTCACTCTAATATCAGCTTACTGTCTGGTGTGTGTCCATGAGCAATATCCTGGCTTTGGAGCAGTGACACAGTAGTAAGTTAACTTGTTTATAATCTTCATAATTTCTAAACCACCTATTCAAATTATATTCAGAAAGTTCCATTTTGTGCCAAACCATAGCTTGCCAGTGAATACTAATACTTTTCAGTTTCTCTCTATCCTTATCATTTACGTTGGATTTGCTTTTGTCACCATCATTTCTATGTTTTATGTGGAGCTCGTTTTCTCATTACCTGATGTATACTTGTGTTTTTTCCCTCAGGATCTGTTGTATGAGATAATTGCTGGGATTCGAAATGTCAGTGCTGATACAGCGAGTTCTTCTTCCGCTCCTCCACGAAATGTTTCATCAATCAAGTCTGTGGGGGACCTCCTTTTGGACATTGCGCCAGTTGCTAATGTAAAACTTTTAATTGTTTCTTGTTTATGTTGCTCTTATATTTAGGATATACTTCCGATTTGAATCCTTAAAATTGTCTTTTAATTGTATCTACATTTACTTTATTATTGCAGGATGGCCTGGCTATTGAAGATGCAGATATTCACGGCATTGATGAATTGCCTTTACAGGTACTTTTGATGGTAAAGGAAAAATTAAACTTCACTAATATATCTAGGATTTTTTTTCCACTCGTTGAAGGATAATGGACGACATAACTAGCTATCTCTGCATGGCAAAATACTTTAGTTTAAAAGTTCAATTTTTTTATCGAGTAGGACAAACCAAATGGCCAAAATGAAGAGTGTTGCTCATATTCAAGCTCAAACAGAGAAAGTTGGGGACGGTGCTCGTCTCTTGGCAGTGACGTACCTTCTATGGATTGTACTAGTGCCAGTAACTACAATCAGGTATTATCCATCCTCTTTTCAAGGGACATGATTTCCCTCCTCCCTCTCTTATTTTTCAATCTATTGGATTATGGGTTTCACACTTAATGATAAAGCAACTTCACGTACTGATTGGCAGAAAACCATAAGGGTGCTTGCAACCCCTTTTCGAGATTCTCAACAAAGTTCTTTAAGCTCACCAAAGGATGACAGCAAGAAAAAGAATAAAGCTTCCTCCCTGGACAATAAGAAAGCCAAACGGGACAGGTTTGAGAAGTTAGAAGCTCTGAGCCAGCGATTACGTCTCTGCATCCTCAAGAAAGTTAATCATAGGAGACATTGCTCATCATGAGCTATCACTACAACCTCTGTATCATAGACTAGGATGGTATTTTTCTTTTTCCCCTTTTTTCTAATTTCCGTTTTCTATGTTTTTAATTTAGTCTTCCTCCTTGTTCATACTTGTGGTTTTCTTTGTTTGTTAGTAATATTTAGGGGGATAAAGCATGATTGATTTCATTGTCTCTTATGGTTTCTCAGCGTGACATTGAGGGATCAGATGTAAAAACCAAAGAACGGTAATAGCATCATTGTTCAATTCCCAACAAGAAGAAAAACGAAAGATCGAACCTACATGAAATTATTAACCGACAAATCCAATAAATTCGGCAACCGTATACGTAAAGAATTGCAAATGAAAATGATATTATAGTCTATAGCCATGCAAATGCTTCGCCCATCTTCTAGCCATGAAAGGATCATGGTAATCCCAACTCTCTGCACCGCTGATCCTTCCTTCTACGGGGACATGTTCATCTGTATTCTCTCTTTTATCTTCCAAATGCACGACGATTTCACCCCTTCTCACACATTCGCCTTCTCCACCATCTATGTAGCTATATTCCACGCTCACATGTCCCAATTCGCCTAGATACAAAGGAAGATTCCTCTCTTCACCACCTCTCAGCTCTCCAATGCTAATAATCTTTGAGCTTTCCCCGATCCTCAACTGGATATCTCTGATTGCGCCTCCCAATGTTCTTGCCAGAAATTCCTCAAATTCGTGCATGACGAAGCCATTTGAGGCACCAAAGCCGAAACCCACGTGGAATACTCTCACAGGGATATCCATGTCAAACTGGTGGTAGGATCTTGATGGAGTGTCTGCTAGGTGCAGAATACAAGATCGTGGGTTCTTGTGGACACGGTCTCCAAGTATCTTCACTCCTTTCTTGAGCCCTTCCATTGGATCTGCTTGCCCGGTATAGAACAAACGATCAACGACTTGTAATGCAGTTCGTTTACCATAAGAAGTCATGCGCCTAAGAGGAAAGACTCTTGATGCTGCAGAAGAGTAAGTGACAATGCCTAAACGATCAATAGGACGTAACGAGGAAACAACCAATGCCATGAATTGCTTCATAAGCCTCAGATGTGGCCCATTCGGGCTCGTCACTAAGACCAAGTCAGCTGCAGGCTGATGCGATGATCTCACACGAAGATAAGCTCCATTGTTTGGGGAGCACAAAAAGGGAGGAGTTTCTGCCCCAGCTGAGGGAAAAAGATGTGCAGCAAGAGGTGAACTTGCCATTGATGATGACCCAGATACATGATTGGACGGAATCCCGCAATAATGGCAAGAACTGGTTCCAGAATCTTGACATGAGCACGGATTGAAGCTTGGTGGAACCAAAGAGACAGTCAAAAGAGAGAGATGAAGACGGGGTTGATCGCTTGTGTGGTCAGGCTCGACTGGATCGTCGTCATCATACTGTGCAGATCGCAGAAAGGATCGCCTGTGAACCCGAGAATTGGCTATGGAATCGTCGATGATTCGTAAAACTGGGTCAGTCTTATTGTAATGGATGGAATACCGGGTATTAAGGTTGCGCGGTAGCTGTGTCCATTGAGCACGACAAATGGGGCAGGTGACACTACCGTGCCGTACATTGGAAGCAATGCAAGCAAAATGGAATGCATGGGAGCATTGAGCTGTGAATATCGCCTTCCCAGGGCTGTTACCTGAGCTATAATTCAAGGGATCAAGACATATTGCGCACAAGTTCTGCAGCAAGCATTGGGAAAAAGGGCACATGGAATCCAAAAGTTAGATAAATAATGATAAGATGAAAAAATAGACAGATACTCAAAGCACCTTGCAAGCTAGATATTTTTCGTGTCTGATTTTCCTAAAAATTTAATCTTGGTCCAAAATTTTATGATGATTTACTCCCTACGGAGTGTCAAATTACCCAATCATCTCCTCCAGTAAAAACGACATTTTGGTTATAAATGCTCCACAGGGAAACCTTTGGTTCCGTAATGTACTAGTAGATTCAGAATTAAATACAAAACCAACTGGTAGATTGAGCACGCAATTGATTGAAAGTGTGGTAAAAACAACTCTTCCACAAATACAAATAATTCCTCGAGAAAGAGTAGAAGATTATTAAATGGCATCAAAACACACCTTGTTAGAAGAAGGGCTTGTGCTTGAATCACCCTGCTCCGAGATCTGCGAGGAGACCTTGCAAGAAAAGTTCCTCTTTTGATTCCCCGGTGGGATAGCATAATCGGGTGAATCACAAAATCGCTGGAAAAAAGGAAAAACAACAGAAAAATCAAAACTCACACAATTCCTAACCTGCAATTTCCCTTCAAGAACATGGGATTTCATCTCTGGAAGACTTACATTGGGGGAAACAGATGAATCAAGAACATGAGATTGTGGGCTCTGGCAGAAAGAACCACACACCTGCACCCAGATTTTCTTGGCCGCTTTCTTGAATGTCCACGACGCGCAGCCACCTCCGCTCATCTCCACCACGTGAACTCGCTCCTCCTCCGTGTCCTCGCAACTTTTCACCTGTTGTATGGAACAAGATTGTCCTGAAATGGAATGCAGGTGGAGAAGACAAAAGGTTTACAGGAATTCTGTGCCATTTTTCATTATCTCTCTCTCTCTCTCTCTCTCTCTCTCTCTCTCTCTCTCCACCTGTTTGAATGGTTGCTCAGTCTTGTTTCTCTGTTATTATTACTATAGACGATGATGACGATGATTGAAATTGATAGGCTCCCACCATCTTTAACTGTAGCCACTTTTGTGAGCTGCTGCCGCTCTGTGAGAGCCTACCACTATAAATACAAAACCACCACTGCCCCATTTATTCTACCTGGTTAAATCAATTTAGTTTACTTTTACCATTTTCACTTTTGGACCATATCTCTCACATTTTTCGCTGCCATTTTTTTTATTATTACAAGATTCTTGATTCTTTCTTGCAAGAATAGGCCTGCAAATAAATTAATGAAATGCAGATAAACATGATTCCATTCGTCAACTCTATTTTGGTTTGTTTGTATTTTCATACCAATTATAAAAATTATTAAAAAAATCAATTATATATATCATTATTTAATTAGTGTTTTAATATAATATAAAAACTTGTAGGAAATAACCAATGTGTTAGAATGAATAAGATAGATTGGTAAAAGAATATAAAAATAATATTTTTTCATCTCATACATTTAGGTTTGTTTGTGTGTGTTTTTCATATACATTAAAAATTTTATTAGGAAAAAAAATATATTTTACAATTAAATTTTCTATTTTACACTTATTTAATATATGTTTTAATATGATAAAAAAATGTGTTTAAATTAGTTAATTTATTTAATGATAGAATTAGATCAGTAAAATAATAGATAAAATAATATTATATATATGATAATGATTGGGACAGATAAAAATATATATAATCTTTATATTCCAATGAATTACTGAACTATATATTTGAGAAAAATTGAAAACATAGTCTTTATATTTGAGGCAAATGGAATGTTTATTTACATTTTTATAAGTTTTTTTTTTTAGGGGAACTCGATTACTGAGTAAATATTTGAGTCTACGAATATGTCTTAATATATGATTAAATATACTCAAATTTAATACCTCTGTTTTAATCATTTTTAACTCAAAAAATTGTCTGGCAAATATTATAAATTCTACACTGATTCATATACATTTTTTTAAAAAAAAAAATACCAAGCGAGACACGAGACGTGCAGTCTAGAGAGCCAAACCAAACAGGTTTTGTCACTGTTGTCTCCTAAATTATGGACAATTTGTAAATCTGAGTTTCTTGTAACTCTAAATTCAAGTTTGTTTGTTTTTTTAAAGAATTTAATTTCGAAATGGATACTACTTCAGTCCAACGTCTGTCGGGATAAATGATAATACATCCCAAAACTAATTCAAATGAAAGGATTTATTAATTATTTGATTTTTTTCTTTTTTCTTTTTTCTTTTTAAAAAAAGAAACTCAAGTCTTATTTATTCATCAAAAATCAAAATACTACATTATTAATTAATATAAAAATATATGATATTTTAAAATTTCAATTTTTGCTCAAATTTGTTTAGTTGCATCCAACTACTTAATTTGTATCATATTACCGACACAAAATCTTGAAAGTTTGTCTGTCCTTCAAATTTCAAATCACAATAATTATTTTTTGGTCAAATAATGTAGAAAAAGTAGATTGCTCGGTGAAAAATAATAATTAAAAAAAGGATCGTCGTCGTTTTATTTAAATTGTTCAAGTTTTAATAATCTCAAATATTATAATGATGCCCAACACATTTGCAACTTTAAAGTCAAACGCAGCTTAATGAACACAAAAGCATAATGATGCCCAATGTACTTTTTATTCACTTTTGCTTTTTTCCAATCTCAGTTGTGTCATTAAGTATGGTGATAATTGATGGAATCAAAAATGGGAACAACAAATTTGAGTTGCTTTCATGTAAAATCCATAACAAAAGACAAAAGTCACCATGTTCTAATTCTATTGCATTCTTTCCAAATATACCATTTTTCAAATCAAAATTTTAATAAGTTTATTGCAAAACTCAGATAAATGGTTCACTTACATAATTGAAAATAATAGAAGAACACGTGATCTTGATTTTGATATTGATATTGATAATTATGAGAGATCTAGTAGTAAATATATATAAATAAATCAAGTGTTTTTATTTGTAATTTTATAAAGTGGAGGGATATAATTTACTTTTAAAATGTCAATAACTGTGACAAATTATATGGTTTGTACATTTTGAGAAAAAAGAACTTGTGGAGACATCGATGCAAACAAAAAGCTCGTGAGATTTGACCAAGTCAAACCTGGATTTAAGATAAACAATTTAAACATTGATTTATGATCTTCCTCGAGGTTATGATTCGATTAGACATTGATCCTCTAATGATTGTTTAGGCTGGATTTAGTTGATTCTAATTATACTTAGTAATTCAATGTCATTCAACTGTAAAATTACTTATAACTTATTTAAATCCTTGTTTGTTTGGTGTGATAGACTATGTTGGTAACATATATTTTTATGCTATACTTGAAATATTTTCTCCTTATAATTTACAAAACTTTAAAAATTTGATCACCAACACGTGGTATCAATTTTTATTTGAACGTAAAAAACTCACATGATCTGATAATATTGAAAATTGATGATAAATAAGTAAAAAAGTCATCAATTTTCTTCACTAGATAGGATAATTTGGTAATCATAATACAAGAAATAAATTCATATTTTTTTTAAAAAAAAATCATAACAAAACATTTTATTAATTTATTTTTATATTTTATTAAAATATAAAATATAAAAATAATAATAATTACATACTACACGGTTTCAATAATTTAGTTGGGCCTAGTCGAGCCCACTGGGTTACAAGATTATTATATTTAAATTCAAACAGACAACAATTGGCCCACTAATCCTAAAGGTGCAATGTCCTTTTCAAGATCCAGCAGCTCATCTGGACGTTTTGGTGTGAATTTTTAATATTATTATTTTATTTAATTATAAAATTATTTACGACTGCTTATATATGATATCTACATTTCATTTTATGTTTATATTTTAATTTTATATCTGTAATAGTACACAGACAAATCGTATAAATTATATGAAAAACTTAATTAATTGTTTATTTGAATTTTTAACAAGGTTAAATTATCTAAATTTTATTACATGGTATATATAATTTAAAAATACTGAAAAACAAAGACAAATGAACTCAATCGTGCAAAGTATATTAAATAATCGGTCAGTTTTCTTTGTCTTGAGATGGTTTGATCACAAACTTTGGCATAAAATTGGAGTCTTCTTCTTGAGACATTTATATGGACACGAAATGCAATGCCAGATCATGAAATTCTCGTGGCCACGAATTTTCATTCCAACTAATTAATAAAATATAATACAAGATAATATATATAATAATTCGAATATTTCGAAGGAAAATTTTTATTTTTTTTTGTAATATTGGTCCGAGTAATAAATAACTCGATTTTGTTTGTCGAGGTATTGTTATTTCACTGTAATGAATGAAAATATGGATGTTCAGATTTCGGGTATTTTCATATACGGATCAACTAATTTGTGGTTAATATAAGATTATACGACTTTCATAAATTTGAAAAACTTGTAATTAATTGATATATAAGAGGGCTTCTAGATTTAATTTGGTTTTTTTCAAAATATAAAAAAAATTTGATTTTTTAGAACCGATCAAAAGAGAATACCAAGACTGTGAAAAATTGTCAATCCAGTTAGTTTATAATTTGACAGATAGAGCTTAGCCACATTTTAATTATATTAAGTGATGACGGGTCAAAAAATTATCAATTTAAATCGTATCTTCGACTGGACTAACTTAGTCTAGCTCTATTTTTTTGTCATGTGAATTAATAAATTATAAATAATTAAGTATTTTATTTATTTGAGATATTATGGATAAGTAGAGCTTCTATATATATTTGTTGCACATAATGGGGATTTGTTTAGTGCAACCTTCATTTTTTGTAAATAATAATAATAATAATGATAATATAGACTGAAGAAGAGTCAAAAAATTAGAGAGATTTTTAAATTTTCTCTCAAACGATAATCCCATAGTTAAATAATTAAAGATATGATTATTGATGTGTAATTAAAAGTAAAGAAAGATAGATGATAATTAAATCACCATTTCAATCATACGGAAAGAGCTGAGAAACAGCTAGCAGGGCAAACATTCGAGTACTCAAGCAAATCCTGATTCAGCTCAGACATGGGAGACGCCCGGCCCGGCCTTTGAAACTCGCTTCGCATTCTCTTGCGTAGCCTTCGGCCCCGACCGCCGATCGATCAAGTTCGTACTAGGTATCCGAATATATATTATCCAACGCTTTGCTGAGGGAATGAACCGCCAACCTGTAGAAACGTAGGCATTTTTTCATGCCGACCTGGGTTTCATCTTCATCGCCTACTTTCCTGGCGGAAGACTAAGTACCCGAGCGTGAATTGACCGGCGTTTCTGGAGAGTGGATCGGAGTATATGACTGCGCGGCATATATAAGTCGTGTTCTTGCAGACCTTGTTTACTAATTCGTCGCTCGTGTTGGTGTCTGAGAGGACTTGGATTGAATTTGTTGAGAAACAGGCGATGAAGTTGAAAATCAGGGGGAGATAGCCCACGGAAACCGCCATGATTCAAGTTAGTTATGGACGATCTGCACTTAGGTGATAAAAACCGTGTTGAATGCAATAACTTGTAAATTATAAATTATATTAATTAGGTAAAACATAAACTTGTATATGTCACTCTATCAACTTGGATTAAGATGTTTACATGTTGATACGCACATTCCAAACTCTCGGCCCATCCCTAATACAGGTAGAGGTCCCATGATAGTCTCACATATTCTTCTATAAATATCAGGTTTGAACATATGATTCAGACATTCACTATATTATTTTTCAGCGTCATCCTTAGCTGCTCTCCACTTATAACCTCAGTCTCTAACTTGAGCGTTGGAGGGGCTACGCCAGGACACCATCCTGGCCCTCTTCTAACTGTCTTATTCGTGATTTCAAGCTCATGGCAATTTCGACAACTGCGTCTGGACTAGTAACATTTGTTGGAATCAGACCCTAAATTTCCCGTGAATATCAGATGTCATTTCTTTAAATAAATGTATAGAGAATGTTAGAAATTTAAATAACATTTATTTTCTTAGAATTTTTGTTTTTCTGTTCAATATAATTTATTAAATTAGATGGAAAAAAACGCATATATATATTTTATTATAAACACATAAAAGTTAACGCAATGTATTTTAAAAATAAAAATTTAACGCAATGAGATAAATTTATTACGTCTCATTAAAAAAAATGTAAAAAAAATTTTTATGGAATATTTATTACGTATTCTCGATGCGTAGGATGTGACTGAAGATTGTCTGTGTTATGGACACAAATTGATTACGCATTTATGAACCTTTGACATTGCTTGGTCCATTGATAGATCATGCAACTCTCATGAGCCACAACCTTTTTAATTCTCCAAAAAAAAAAAAAAAACCTTTAATTCCCAACAAAATGATACAACATTTCTCAACTTAAAAACTTTAAATCTTGATTCCTAAATTAGTTTTTGTTTTAAATTTACTATATTAATTTTTAGTAAGATACAACACTACTATATAAATTCTAATAATTCGAGCATTTATATCAGAATTATTAAAGAAATGTAGTAGCCAACCAATCAAAATTGATTTAAGTGGTCAATAATGATTTTTAAAGAAATTGTAATAATCAATTAATGTTGCTGTAAAATATGAACACTTTTATTTGTATATAATTTTTTTAGTTTTATGCATTGTTTTTCATAAAAAGAAAACATAAAATACTAATATAAATTTATAGGTTTTTCAATCGAAATATTATATTTTACAATGAATGTTATTAAAAGAGAATTAACTAAAAAAATATATTAAATATCTTTTTTAAGAAATTGAGATGTGAATGATATTGTAATTTTTCTAAATAATGAAGATAAACCAATAAAAGCATATTTTGCTAAAATTTATTGTATAAGATGAAGACATAGTGTAATGAACTAACTACAAGATCACAAAAATTCATGTCAGATAGTTTCACGAGTTAATTTTGTGAGACGGATATCCGATCCGACCCAACTCATAAAAATATCATTTTTTATGCTAAAATTATTACAATACATGAAAATTATAGATCGTGTCAACTCGTCTCACAGATCTGTCTCCCAAGATACATAATCTTAAGAAATATGTACAACGTAAATAAAACTCCACAAAATGAGAGAATATAAAAAATAGCCATCATTTACCATAATTTTCTTCCTAGCTCGTGCACTGGTCTAATTACGAATTTATTGCATTGATTTCTTTTAAATTCAAACATATTAATATATTCTAGTAAAGTAAATATTTTACTTTTTTTAATGACCACAAAATCCGCACCCACCATGAACACGTTATACCACCCATGGCTGAAAGGAAAAGAAAACGAGCAGCAAGGATCCCGTAAAGAAGACAATCTGTTACATTAACATATGATTGATTATTGATCTCAAAATCAAGAAAGATCAAATGATAACTAAATCACCGTTTGAATCATCTGGAAAGAGCTGAGAAACAGTATCACAGATATCGGAGAACTTGATCAAGTTCAATTCTCATTCATCAGGGACGACGGGCGATGCCATAATTACATTTACTCTTTGTTAACAAATCAATGGATGACTTGTTATTATTTTGAAAAAACTCTCGTGATTTCATGAAATCTCGAGGCTACACATTTTGGATGATGGATAAACTGCAGCATAGTATCACGTAGATTTTCTTGGGGAAAAAATGGCCGTGAATATATGTTTTTCTTAGAAATTGTTAAAAAGATGTTTGATTATGACATAATCATTCATGCAAGACTCTTCTTCTCTCGGATGTATTTTTTTCGGGGTGTATAAATTATCTTATCCCAAGGGTCTGCCCAAAACTTGTCTGGAATTGCGGGGATGGAGATCACCATTTTTGTGGGAAAAGATTACCGAAAACGGAACCATATATACGAGACATGGTGCTTCGCCACTGATATTTAACTTATTATATAAACGATGGATCATCAAATCTCTAGTCTGGCCTTGTTCAAACCAACATCAAGAGGCTGATCGATTGCGAAGCTCCAAATGCAATCTACCGGTTCTAGATCATCAACTTGGAACAATGACCGCAAACTGTCATCATCAGACTTCTTACAATGCAAATTTTGATCATGGGCCGGAGGAATAAGTAGATTTTTTGAGCATGATTGATCAATATTCGATGCCAAAGAGCTCGAAACTTCTTCGTCTATGTAATGACATGGTGCAAATGTATCTTCCGGCTCTTCGAAGTACTCGTTCCCTTTATAAATCACGCTCTCTTTCAGCCAAGGAAAATCAAATACTCCTAGGCCATCCCCGAAATCATAACTCTTTTCTTTAAGCATCAAATCGTCCAGGACGCTAAATTCGGATTTCTTCCCTTTCTTGGATTCTATGTTGTCTCCATGATCTCTTGTCCTCTTCCTGGTTTGTGTGTTCTCTAGCTCTCCAGGTTGATCCATGTCTTATGGCCGCTGTCTGAAAACAAGAAAATAATAAAGAAAGAGACGTATAGTTAAATGAAAATGTTTATATTTCAAGATTAGATTAGATGAAAGGGATGAAGAGAGGAGGATCTTTATGGCTGGCTTCTGTTGTTTGCCTTGTGTTTTTATCCCTTCTTTTGGGGCCAATTTTCATGGGAGCTGTGTTGGGCTTGCGTTTGCTTCAAAATGAAGATCGTTTATTAGTCACACGCTATGTGATTTGAAGCTAATTAAAACCGTTTTCTGGACACATGGAGAACGAGGGAGTGCAAACAATTACACACCGTTCAACCTTATCTCCTCGCATCTCTTCTGACACTGTACCGTGTGTGCATACAACTGGATATCGATGAAATTTGGCGTAACAAAATCCTATATTTACGGTTCTTTCCCTCATCGGGATCTCCTCAGTCCCTTTAACATACAACCTTTGGATGAGACAGATCATAAAAAGAGCTCGTTTTGCGCTCATACATACTTTCTTTAAATAATTTGTTTGAAATTTTGGCATACACCAGGCCCCGATAATTCTATCAAATTAATATGCTTTGCTCTAGTTATCAAGGGGTCAAGGTACCTTCTATATTCTGAAGGGGTTTAAAGGTCTTTCAAGTTTTTTTTTGGGTAACAGACTATATATGTGTAACCATAATATTATTAGATTTGGGCGAAAAGAATCACCATAATCCGAGTGTTTCCACGTGAGGAAATAGACAAATATTTTGAATGCATTTGTAGCAGTGATCATATTTGATCGAATATACGGCCCACACTCCATATCGAGGTAAACAAGGGAAACAGAGAAAACTTGACCATATAAAACAAATTTAACAGAGCTTGCTTCTAGTTTGCAGCTTGATACAACACCTTTGTACAATGATTGAGAATGCACCGTCGAATTCATATTCGAGCAGAAATGAAGAGAGCAAGCAGGAAATGGCAGGAAGCGAAACCATATAATGAAGTATGCACACAAAATGTTTTGCTTAAAAGAATATTTCATTAGTGCTTCCAAATATATCTCAGCCGCAGCAACCTCCAGCTTGAGATGAAGAACCATCCCTCCCACCAGATGGGCCAGGTATTCCACCATAACCAACTTTTATTCCAAAAGACTACAAAATAAAAGCAATTATTATAATTTCTTGCAAATAGATATATATATTATTAAGTATGAGTAGCGCAACAAAAGAAAAATCATGGTCAACGAAATGTTCAACGGCAAGTGGGGCAAAAAATCTTTTTTAAAAAATTTACTTGATAGTATACATCCTAATATGAGCTATTTGAGGGTGAAAAGACTTATTTTGGTTTGTTGACTGGCAATAAAATCAGAAGCCACAAATAAGAGCCATTTGTTCTAGGATGAGAACCACTACAGACGTTCTTAATCAAGATCTACCAAAGGAGAATGATAGTACTCATTACCAAAAGGAGAACGAGCTAACCTCGTTTGACACGTCAAAAACCCCATCTTGGATTTTCTTATATATTGTTGCAGCTGTTTTTATAAACGCCTGCAGAAAATGCTTTATAAATGAAAATAGAAAAAAGGGAACGGATAAAAAAAGGTGCATTGTACAAGGCATTAGGGTGTCCAGTTTCCTGAACTGATTCATCACCTCCTCAACGTTTTGAGCAGTTTTTGCAGATGCTTCCATGAAAAGCAATCCATGTTCTTTTGCAAACTGTTCTCCTTCTTCAGTGCTAACTGCCCTTCTGTGAGCAAGATCACACTTGCTTCCTATCAAAATTACTGTCATGTTAGGATTTGCATGCTGTCTTGCATCTTCTAGCCAGCTAGCCAAGTGATTAAATGTTTCCCTCCTGACATGTGGTAAAGAAAAGAACCTTTCTTAACATCAAGTACACTGAATTTGGAAAAGGCTTTTAACAAATTTTTTATTGGCTCAACCCCTCTCGCTTCATGATGACACATAGTGATAGAGGAATAGTTGTAAAGGGGTGGTAGTTCAATTTTATCTCTTAATATTTCTACTATACTAACTTCAGTGAAATATGCACGCAGGCAATCATATGAGGTGAAATGCAAGTATTACGTGCTGAAACAAAGGTGCTCAAACTATCAGTCGTTCTTGACCACCTTCTGTGTCATCAATTGCACAATCATGCACTAACAAGACCATGAATATAGAGTCGTTAGCCATACTCATGCTAGACCAAAGCTTTAAGTTCAAAGAAGAGCTTAAAAAAATCAGAAGAAATATTATAGATCATCCAGTATAACAAAATATGAAACTCTTCCACAGAGTTGCAACCTTTGGAAGTTCGGATAGTGTTCTTTTTTGGAGAAAAAATAATCAAGATAAAAATCACCTAGTCTCTGTACATGAAACATTACACACAGATGGAAGAGCTACCTGGTGATATCATACACCAATAGAGCACCAGCAGCTCCTCTGTAGTAGGACCTTGTGATGGATCTAAAGGACTCCTGTCCAGCCTGAGAAATTGATCTAACTTAGATACAGGAATAGAATAATGATCCTTGGGCTTACCAGCTTTACAACTTTCAGAAAATTCATTCGCAAACCTATACATAACTCAGTTTCAATTAATGAACAACCAGAAGGCATTAGCAAGAATACCAACAAAATGCAGTTTCAAGATCTGGGACGAACTGGAAAAGCTATTTCAATACAAGAAGTTAAAACTCTACGAGGTAAGGTACTCAACATGTATAAAGAAAATCTGCTGTTTCTGTAACTCAGATTGAGATTGTATTCAAGTTATTTAATCGTAATAATATTTGAGTCTCTACGTCTTTATAACATCATTAATCTTTAGTCTCATCTTATTCGAAAATGTTGATTTTAAAAGTAAGTAGTAACAGCATCCCAGTAAACCATCACAATAATAGACAGAAGAACATGCTTGCTACCATTACAACTTTATTTTGCATGATTTCTGAAATCAATATATACCGTGTCCCATATTTGAAGCTTGATGGGCTTAGAGTCAATAGTAATCATCCTCGCTCCAAACTCAACTCCAATAGTTAAGTCATGCACCGGCTGGAACCGCTTGTCGGTAAATTGAAGAAGAAGACATGATTTTCCCACTCCTGCACAGAAAAATGCTGTGTCACTGGGATTTTACTCAATCAACCATCCAATGTAGATCGAACATGAAACACCAATCAACCTAGTTGGTCGTCTAATTGGGCCCTTTTCTAAAAACCTTAAAACTGCCAACTGCTACTAATTGGCTTCACTTTACATTAGATTAGGTCAAACAATTGATATCTCAATCAAAGACTAGAACTTTAGACGACCCATCTAATCTAATCATCCAAACTTTATCTATATTGTTCTATTTCAAGAAGAGCAGACCACACCCATTAAAAAACTCAATCTTCCTCAAATATCAAACATCATCATACAAGGAAAAATAAACACTGATAAAGAGTATCATATTCCAATTGTAAGAAACAAAACAAATCTCGAAATGACAACGATTTTAAAAAACGACAGAAATCTAGAAACGGCAAAAAGAAGGAGCAGTCCGAAAAGCAGAAATTACCCGTATCGCCGATAATTATATACTTGAAAAGATATGCGTAAGACATAATTTTTTCGAATCTTGAATTGGAACTTGGAATATCTGGATCGGGAAAGAGACGGAGAATCTGGAATTCGTGAAAGAGAACGTGAAGATGATGATGAACGAGGAAAGAGTTATGATTCGCGTATTTATTCACGAAGAAAAAAAAAAGTCAAATTCAATATGATTGTCGAGACGTTCCAGCGAAGTACAGATGCTTGGAGAAGTAGTTTTTTTTTTTTTTTTTAATAAGAATTTAAATTACTTGTTTTTTTCAAAAAATTGTTAATTGTTTCTTTCTATAGTAGAAAACACGTGTTCACGTTAATTATATTTTTAAAAAAACACATATATATTTTTATAGCATTTAATGTTATTCAATAATTATATAAATAATAATAACAACCCCACCAATAAAAATTAAATGTTTGATCATTGTTATCATATATATAAACATCTATTTGTATTATTTTATTTTATTTTATTTAAAAGGAAGAACTGATCATTTTGGCTTTTACAAGAATAATACCTCTTCATTTAATTTAATAATATGTATATAAATTATTGTTTTTTAAGAAAATAATAAGTCTACTACATATTTATGTTAACAACTCTTTACATCTGAGAGGATCTCATAATTAATTTGTCATAAATTGCATGTATCATATAACATCCATTTTCCCATTTTAAAGTTTTTATCACATGGAGAGCTAATCACGATTTCACATCTATAAGACCTCAGAAGGAAAAAAATTATTATGTTACGAGTATAAATGTGGCTATTTTTTTAGTCAAACTATGGAACAATTAAGGAATACTGCAAACTATTTGTGTATTGTGGTTTATTTTTGGTTGTGTGATTTGTATGATATCATAGTTACTCATTCCATCGTCATAAAAAATTTCGCAGACTCATTTTTTATATTGCATTTTATATCATTGATTTAGATTCTCTTTTGAAATAGAGTATGTCTGTTGTGAGACGGTCTAACGAATCTTTATCTCTGAGACGGGTCAACTCTACCGATATTCACGATAAAAAATAATACTCTTAGCATAAAAAGTAATATTTTTTCATGGATCACCCAAATAAGAGATTTGTCTCACAAAATACGACCCGTGAGACCGTCTCACACAAATTTTTGTCTTTTGAAATAATATTATTGTCATCTAATAAATTACAAGCATTGTTACATTTGAAATTAATTTTCAAATTTTGTATATTGGTCTATTAGGTAAAAATATTTTCCAGTTTTATTTATATATATATATATACACACACACACACACACACAACCCCACATTTATATGTGATAGGATCAATCATTAATGATCTTATAAATAAATTACTACAATTGTCGGTCGCTTCAACGGAAGGGCTGATTCCAAATCTTAAACAATAATAACTAATCACGGGGTTATGATTTTTAATTAACATCGGAGGAGACGCTAACGACGTCGGTCGGTGCAGCCGAGCTTTTTCCTCAACCTCTCGGCCAATTTGACGATGTCGGTCCCGTTTCCTATCATCACCACTTGGTTTTTCTGCTGCCCGTCTCGCGCTAGTGATTCAATACCTAAATAACAAAGAAGAAATTATGGAGGATAATTAGTATAAAATATATAATTTACATTACAATAATTGAACATTTTGACGAACCGCAAAAGCTTTTCTTGGGCATTTTGGGTAAGGCAAGTTGTACTTGGAACACGATTCTTTTCATAAAAATCAGGAAATTGAAATGAATTAATGCCCATTGGAACTAAATTATTGAATAACAGCAGTACTTATACGTGAGAAAATTAATTTTATACTGCAGACCTTCATCTTTGAATTAATTTTAAATGAAATGATTTTGACTAAGTTCGAAACTTGGAGATGAAGGGTAAGGAATAAAATTATATATATAAATCAGACAATTCTATTCTTTTTTTTTTCCAGGTTATTAAATTCACCTTTACTTGGTACCTTTATCTTGAGTCATACTGATAGTTGCTAGTTTTTCGTGTGATGTCGTGATGCATATTCCTTTGGATATTTGCATTGATGTCAGATGAAAATGGATTTGAATCATCCGCTGTAGCTGAAAACACAACACATGGTGCTATCTCGTTTCCTCTTACAATTTTTTAATATTATTTGACATTGTGTGAGGTCATCATCTCGTATAAAAATGCACATCATCATGTGCCGTATTTTCAGCAACAGTAGAAGATCTAAATCCATGAAAATCGTGATATATGTCGGAAGATCAGTTGTGCTTCCAAGAGGTATGGCCGATGGATATCACGATTTTTATTCACATTATACATGTTAATTGACGCTTTCACTTTAAAAACAAATATAGAATAAAAGAATTTATTGATATTTACTTAAACATATTTCTATTGCTTCGAACACTACTAAATTTTATTATATGTATTAGTTTTAAATTTTTAATTAAGCAAATAAATTGATATATCAGTCTATTTTGCACACACAATACACTAACACGTACATGTGCGTTCCAGATTGATATAAAAGTTTGCACACAAAAAAATATTACATAAGATTTAGAAAGTCGAACAACAAGGCTGTGTATTTTCACACAACACACACATGTATCCTTCATTTCCTTTCGGGAAGACAAAAAAGGGGAAACCTTTGAGAATCCTGGACGCATATGATAAAGAGTAAAGACTATATATGAACGTAATATACACTCTGTTTAAGGTTCGCAAGCCATCGCAAAATCCACACCGTGTCAACCAATATTTCTTGAATCTGAACATCAGAACTTAAAACATCAGCTGGATGAGAGTTTGATTCTATTGGTTATCTCCATCGAGCAAACGGGGCACCAGTGAAGATCAGTGCTACACTCATAGCATACCTGCACATCAACACATGCACAAAGTTTTTTGAACATTTATATATCCTAACAATGCAATCTTTCTGACTCACTATTTTGCTTACCGTATGTCCACATCCGAGAGCGACATCCCATTTGTTCCCGTAGCAAACCGGGCAGTTCTGCGGGGCATCAGCTGAGTAAACTCAGGATGAAAGATGGTAATAGATGGATGTGCTAATTTATATTATGCGAGGAATTTACCATGGTACTGGGGGACGGGGGACAGTAAGCTGTGGAAGCTGTTCGAGAGGAGCTGCTTGTCGTGGGGGGATACAGGGGAGCATACCGTTGCCTGTAGCTTGTTGATGGAGGGGGCAATGGATCTTTTGTGATATTACCTCTCCTCTTGCTGCGGAATAACGAGCGGTTAGTCTCAGGCGATGCATATGTCAAAGCACGAGAATTGTTTGGAAAAGTGAGACATTTACCCCAATAATTGAAGCTCCAGTGTTGCCTTGTATTGTGAGGGGATTTCCATTAATGCCCACAGGGCAAACTCTGCTTCCCGCTGAGCTAATGGGATGTTTTTCGACATGATTGCTGTAAAATTAACGAACTGCGTCCTAAAATGTGTGAATTTTCTGCTCCTACATATATTCAGTACATGATCATGTTTAGGAGTGATGATTTTGGAAGTTTTTGACCTGAATATTATCAAAAGCTCTGGCTGGAATGTTGTCGTCGAACTCTTTCATTGTGTCCCATGGCCCGTCTCCAACTCCAACAACGATTATCGACAACGGGTACATGCTGCAAGACAGACAACAACACAAATAAACCAAATATTGCTTATCTAGCTAGGCCAAAAAAAATTCATTTTTATTTCAAGAACCTTGCTTTCACAATCGCATCGGTTGTGCTGCTCTCTTGAGGACTAAACTGCCCGACTCCGGTGTCAACACTTCGTGTCACCTGCCCGTCAGCTATGATCAAAAGTACATGATACTGACCACCACTGCCATCAACTATTCCGATTGCGGTTTCGATTATCGGGCCAAATGACGTCGGTCCTACACCAAGAAAGTCAGTTTAGGCAAACCAAACACTCAAATTTCAAGAAACTGATAAAACATCGTGAGCCCATACAAATCCGTCAACCTGCTAACTTAATGTCTCCTACAAGCTCTCTGTATCGATTCAACGCCTCCTCGAATCCATAGCAGGGCCGATGGTTTGGATAAAAGCTGAACACATCTCGATCGTGGGTAGTTACTGCACAAATCAATCAACATATTCAACACTGCTCATCAAATTTCATGGCAAAAAAACTGTTATATATTAATTACACTGACACACATACCGTCACCAAATCCGAAACAAGGAATGAGATTATCCTCATCAAAAGTCGAAAGAGTCCTTCCAATAATGGAGATGGCATGCTCGTATGGATTTAAGTCATCCCCAAGGTGATGCAGACTCTTCCCGTTGAAAGACTTCTTCCCCGTCCATTCATTGCTTTTCGTGAAGTCAATGGCGACGATGAGATTAGAGGATTCGAGACCGGAATCAACAAGAGCTTGTGTCACCTGAAACATAAATCAAACACGATAAATACTCAAGAAACAATTAATTCAAGTAATATCTGATAATTGACCTGTTCGAGAGAATTATAGTGGTCGTGAATTCTCCGATACTTTTTTTGAAACTCGGTTGCTCTGTCATATTCAGAAAAGCAGCTTTCTGCATGAGCATGACGGGGAGAAGAGCTCGAACGAGATCCACGGCTGAACGAATCATGGCGTCTTGTGCTGCCATTGCTGGATGGTTTTGCACCCATGCCGTAAAATAAAAAAACTGCTCGATGCAAAAAGATTCCAGTCAGCATCGATCTAATACATAAGCCATGATTCTCCGAATATTTTGAAATCCATGGATGCACAGCATGAATCAAGATTTTTTCCTAGTTCATGCATTCTTTGAAAGTGTAGCACCAAGTTAATCGCCGATCAAATTAAATTTAAGGATTTTATTTTATTTTTTCAAAAACTTTCTCACCTGAGAAATATACAATGACGATGGAAGGAAAGAAAGTAGCTGAGGGGACTTTAAGGGCAAAACTAGAAGGGAATGAATGAACGATAGCCATTTTTATGCCTGAAAGGTCACGTTAACTGAGAAGTTGACTTCTCAATATATATATACACACACACACACTCAATTTTTAACATTCTTGATTGAATTTTCAACTTTATATAAAACTATATATAAATTCTTTTCGTCAACGTCGACTTGATCATGCCGGTTGAGGAATAAATACTGTTTAAAAAATTCCACCAATGGAATCGCAATGCTCAATAATTAAAGACAATTGCTAAATTAATTTCGTCGAATTTGGCACCAAACATCAACCAAGTCTTGTCAGCTACTTCTTATAATTAAGGTTCCATAGCTGTTGGAAGTTTCTGTAATGAAGAACTGATCACCTTAATGCATGGTGGCTATTTATTGATCAGTATTTACCAGACTGTCCTGTCTTGAACCAGTCTGTAAGATTCAAACCAATTCGTTTTGGGTATTTTTTTTTTGTTTTAATTTGGTAAAAATACCAAGTACTATTTGTGAAATAGCTAGGGACACCTAGCAAATTAAACGAGCATGCAGATGAGTAATCTTTTAATAACTAGTTCGAACTCAGTTGAGTGGCGTTCTTTTATTTGGCAGATTTTCTAGGTGGGTAGGGGAAACTGGCCGGATGAATCGGAAATCAGTGCCCTGACCAGGAAATTCCTCTTGGCGGTTGCAATATTATTATCATTACTATTATCTATAATCACTGTGCCATAGTTTGGTACACGGAATAAGGGAGGGATTGATAAATAATCCTCCTGATCTCATGTTTAGTACCATTTTAAAAAGCTTGATAAATAATTTTTTAAAAGGATAAAATGTCTCTTCTATTATGTGTGATAATTTTAATTTAATGATAAAAAATACCACAAATGACTTAATTAACCTCAATATATAAAAATCCTATATATGATCAAATTCTAAATTAGTATCACTGGATGATAATTATATAAATGATTTTTATAAATCTCTGCTAATAAGTAGAAGGCAAAAACTTGTGTGAGACGGTCTCACGGGTCGTATTCGTGAGACGGATCTCTTATTTGGGTATCCATGAAAAAGTATTACTTTTTATGCTAAGAGTATTATCTTTTATTGTGAATATGAGTAGGGTTGACCCGTCTCACAGATTAAGATCCGTTAGACGGTCTCACATGAGACCCACTCTAGGTAGAAATTAAAATCAAAAAAATATTTTTATTTATTTTTATATATTATATAATATATAAAATTAGGTAAAAATAAATAAATCATGCAAACACTGTCGGCGCTTGAATAGATAAGAGGCTTAATTATCATATTATATAATATATAAAATTAGGTAAAAATAAATAAATCATGCAAACACTGTCGGCGCTTGAATAGATAAGAGGCTTAATTATCATATTATATAATATATAAAATTAGGTAAAAATAAATAAATCATGCAAACACTGTTGGCGCTTGAACAGATAAGAAATATGAACTCAAACAACAACTTTGAAATTATAAAATTTATTATGATAAGGTTAATTTTGTCATTACAATCTAATATATAAACACTCTTATTAAAATCATAACAAACATTAAATATAATATCATACATCTTATTTATCATTAACTTATCCTTATATTATATATCACATGTTTTGTAACGCCCCAGATTCGACGACTGTCCTCACTGTACCAAGACGAGTCTTTCCAGCGTGCTTATGTCCTCACTCACACGCACCCTGGGAAACTTCCCAGGAGGTCACCCATCCCAAAATTGCCCCAAGTCAAGCACGCTTAACTTTGGAGTTCTTATGTGATGAGCTACCGAAAAGAAAATGCACCTTCGTGATATGAGTAGTACAAATCAAATCTTTTAAGCCCTCTTCAACTGTACAGTCCATTACATTGAACAGTCTCGGAATCCCTCTCATTCCCGTGTGGGATCGGTTCATTCATGTTCCCTCCACCTAGAAGCCTGTCAGGAGCCGCACATTGTCCGTGCAACTGATGGCACCGGCGATCACCCCCCGCCCTCTTCGGCCCCGGGCCTCACATGTTTATCCTATCATGTATACCAAACTATGCCTATATGTATTATTAAGTTTTAAACTAACTTTGATGTCAGGATAATTTTTTTAAAATATTGACAATAATCCCTTTAAAATTATAAATTATTCTATTTTCATTTAATAAAATATAATATATATTTTATTAAATTTATGTACTTTTTTTTATCACTGTCGTATTTATTTTCAAAAATTTGTAGAACTATTGAAATATCAAAAGAAAAAAAATCTTTGTAATTTTATCCAAATTTTTGAATTTTTAAATGATGATATCATTATTAATATAAAAAATTATTATAGAAAACATTAGATTAAAAATAACACAAAAAACAGCGCATACATTTTGTGTGCAAAAGTTCTCTAGTTATTATTAATAATCCACTTGTAATTATGCCCATCAACATGTTCAATGATTAATATAATCATACACATGACTCACAATCCCCACCCAAGTCAAAGATATATATTATTATACAATCGTTTCTGTTCGAGATAATGTAGCATGTGAACGTTTGACCAATGATTCATAACCAACACATCTCTTCAGCGAATTTGACACACTGAAATACAGGTTATTGCGTTAATCTGGAGGTTTATTAATGTGTACCAAATAATAACTGCTATGATTATTACGTCATAAAAAAAGAGAATTTATTATACAATCAAATCTTATCGATGCACTTCACTTGAATACCGGAAAGCTTTTCCCCAATCAAAAGTCGGGCAAAATTGGCTTTGTTAAAGTTTTTTTTTTTTTTCCCCACATTTCCATTAAGACAGATTAATTTAAATATTTTCGTTTCTATTTAAAAATTTGTCCTAAACTACCCTGTAATTTATAAATTATATTCCAGTTATAATGATGGCTTTATTTATTTTGAATCTACATCTTTGTATTATGATTTTTGTTGTGGCGCGTGGCGGATAATCGTCTTTTAATCCGATGTTTTTTCTATATAAAAATAAGTTCACATTTAGTTTCACCTCTTACATTTTATTATATATTTTTATTCTTTAATCTCTTCCACCTAGATTGCATGACTTTCTACTATAATGTTTATTATTTTTTTATATTTCTATTTTTTTTTTGTTTGAAGAGTGGAAAAATCCCTGCCCCTATGTTAGCCATATCCCAAACATAATTAAGCCCAAGGCCCATTTACCTTTGCCCCTTCAGGCCCACAAACTGTGAAGCTTTAATTCACCTGCCATGTTCTGGAACAATATTAAAGTTATTCACATGTTATCAATGAAATGCTATAAAAGGGATTATTATCTAAAATATGATATGGGATTTTCTCATTTAGCTGGTATATATAAAATTTTAATTAATTCAAGGTTTGTTAATGAAAATATTTAAATGCTCCAAAAATTAATTAAATTACACAAATAAAAAAATTTAGCTGCACCCGAAACCAAATTTTGTCTAATTAGAATAACAAAACCCAAAACAAGCGAATTTACATGGCTAAATTTGGTTGTTTTTACCTTTTAGTTTATATGTCAATTAAAACGACGGAGTAACTGACTAATAAAGTTGACAGAAATAAAAATGTATTAATTGCCCAATTTATCAAATTTTTATTAATCAAATAATTAATATAGTAAGTGATGAGAGTGGAGAGCTCTAATTATTATGTAACAATAATTAACAAGTGAAAAATAGCAGGAAGAGATTTAAAAAAAATGGAATTAAATTATTGCAACCGTTCAAATTTAAAGCAACTTAATTTTTGTAAGTTGGGCTTTGGAGTCATGGTCCTAGTTAAGCTGGTTCCTTTATATATATATATATTTTTTTATTACAACTTACGCGGGAGAGGGGATCGAACTCGGGGAAACCGGCTATTCCGACAAAGGGTGAGACCACTAGGCTACAAGTCCGGTCTCTAACAAGGGGTGAGACCACTGGGCTACAAGCTAGGTCTCTAGTTCTTTTATATTGAATTGAATTGAATTGAATAATAAAGAATTTGATCAACTTGCACGTTATAGATATTCTTAGTCAAGCAATTGTGGTACATAATTTGATTTCTTCTGGGTAATGGATTCTACCATCTTATTCTTATTCTTAAAAATATGATTTAAAAGATTTCAAGTAATGTTTTGACTCGTAGGGTGTGTACGATAAATGATGTGTGATATAGAGATGATAAATCAATATATACGCTCATGATTCTCTACTTCATTTGATGTTCTAAATCATGCTATGCTTTGTCGAAACAAGCTAGATTTACACTAATTATTACACTAAGATGAGTAGGTTTATTGTGAGAGCGTCTCACATACGCCTATATCCATGAGACATGTCGATCTGACTTATATCTACCATGAAAAGTAATACTTTTAACATAAAAATTAATATTTTTTCATGAGTTGAATGAAGTTGGATATTATTATCAAAAAATTGATTTGTGAGACGTTGTTACAAAAGTTTTTATGTAAATTTAATCGAAGAAAAATATGTAATCAACGAATAACTCGTCATTTTACACTTAACCGTGTCAATTAAATCCGTCCCAAATCACATGCATGTCAATATTTGGATGATAATGATTTACATCCAACTTGCTTGCATGTAATCAATGGGAATTCATGTAGAGGGGCCTTTTATAACATCGGGGGCACACCATGGGTAACATATATATCCTAACTCATGAGCTCGCACGTGCCCTCACGCTACCACACGTGTATGTATGGTACGTAAGTGCACACGCGAAAAAAGTAGATAGCGAAATCTAAGTTCCATGCCTTGTCTCACAGTGGCAATGGCATATCGGATGTTGGGCCTTGTTTGCCTAATTTTTAGAGAATATTTATGTTATTTTTAATGGAAAAAATTATTCATTTTAAAAATAAATGCATAATTCACATGCCAATTAGTTGGGAAATCTTGGGCATTTTCCATTTTTCAACAATGTTTTTCGATGAAAGGGAATTAATTTAATTGGTCTAACTAAGTTTTCTTTGGAATCTTTCATTTTCGTTTTAATAATATGATTTAATTTTTTGTGCGGATATATTCATTAATTCGGGTATCAATTTTAGAATTTAAAGTTGGCCCTCACGTTGATCGATATTTTGGATTTAGCCAGTAAAAGAGCGATAATTGTATCCACGGAATTTGTAGCATTCGTTTTCACTTATGGTCCAATCGCCTTCAATTACATAAATTATTATAAATCAAATATATAAGGTCCCGTTTGGTTGGGGGGTCTTTCAACTATGTGGCCAAAATCTTGTATCACCAATAATATTACGTCATCACATTTAATATTGAACTAGACTCACTCCATCGGTTTCATTTTCATATTTTAAAGAGTAGATCTATTGTGAGATAATCTCACGAATCTTTATTGAGACATGTCAACTTTACCGATATTCACAATAAAAAATAATACTATTAACATAAACAATAATACTTTTTCATGGATGAATCAAATAAGAGATCCGTCCCACAAAATACGACCCGTGAGACCGTCTCACACAAGTTTTTATCTATTTTAAAAGGCATAATTGTTAGTCTGAAAAAAAAGGTTAATAACAATATAAGTTTAGGTGATAAATCAAGAAAGAAAAACCGTTTCCAAAAATTTTTAAAATCTAATGAAAAAATCAACTACCCAAAATTTGTGTGTTTTTAAATTTGACTTGATATTCTAACCAAGTTGTGTTAATAGATCAAATGTCCATCCTCGATTAATTTTAGATTTGCTTCATGTAATTTTTAACCTATATATTAATAAAAAAAAATATGAAAAAATTAGGAATTTCTTTTATTAGTATGAGAACTATACATGTAGCATCGAGTCGAATCATGTGTTTTGAATAAAGGAAGAAACCATGGAAGTTAAAATCAAATTCGACAGGTCTATTAATTTGTATTTTTAACATTTTTTTGGTTAGAGAAAGAACGATCGTTGTAATTGGATTTCGAACTCTAAATTTATCTTAAATTTGATATCTCGATAAATGTGCTCTAATCTAACACTTAAACAATACAACTTTGATTTACTCGAAAAAATAAAATAGGATTGAATGGTTGATTTTGCACTGTGCCTTTTCAGTTTTAGTTTGACCGCATCATCCCTCCACTCTGTGCCGTGATCGGCCTAATATAGTTTATCCAGAAATGGAGATGCTCCAGTGTTGCTTTTTATTTATTTATTTATTTTTTGATGCATTTAATTTCATTCAATCGCTCTTTCTTTGGGTCTCTCTCTCCTCCACTTATTAGTTGTCATTCACAGCAAGAAAATACCAACAAGAAGAAACAAGGCTATGAGGCAGTTGCTTTTCCTTCCCATCAGGCTCTTTTGACTGTCAAACCTGAGCTCCAATCTTTGATCATTGCTGATTTAGGTGCTGTTCTTTTTCCATCTCTTCAAGCTCGCAAAAATTTGGGTTATTGATTAATAGTTCTGGACCTTTGGTGTCAAGCTTCGTGCAAATGGTTTTTTGATTGTGGATCTGGGTTGGATTTTTCTTTCAACTGTGGATTTTCTTGATCAAGATCCAATTTTTAACGCTGGATTTCCCTCTCATCGAGTGTTCTGATGAATTGTTTGTTTTGTGTATGTGAAGTGACTGCATGTAATCGTAAAACTGCTGCATTTTTCAGGAACTGACTTGATTTAGTTCATCTTTACTTTTTATCTGGTGGTCCTTGATTCCCTGTTTGAATTTTATTTTTCTGGGTTGAATCTTTTCAGGTTTTCTGGAAGTAGGGTTGATTTTATAGTTTAGCTAAAAGCCTCTTTCTGGGAGAAAAGTAACTGTATGGACTTTGGGGTTATACGGCTCACACTATTCCCTACTGTGCTATTACTGTCTTTTTTACCTTTTTCTTGATAAAAATTTTCCATCTTTTTTCTCATTCCAATTGATATTTGATAAAGTTTTGTGCAGCTTTGAGTGGGAGCTTTCGAGTATGTATGTATGTGTGTGGGCGTTTGAATTCGTTCTTTAGATTGAGATTCAGGCCCTTGACTGTTTGTAGATTGTTTCCTGAAAACTCTTCCCTTCGACAGTTTGTTGCGGTTTGGGGAACTTGAGCAAGGCTATCTGTCAGCTGAATCATTTAAGACACTGCGACTATTTTTCACTGAGATCTATCATATGAGCATTGCATATTTTTACTCCTTGCCCGTCTAAGAATCATTCTCCCTGATGCTTCCTAGATTCCTAGTAATTTGTGAATACTATTTCTCTATGCAGTGAGCATGATTAAGGCTTTTTGGTGATGTTTTACTACGTTTAATGATTGAAACTCAGTAAATATTTTTTTTATATAAAAAAAAATAGTAATTTATGTAGTTATATATAATGACTTTTAGTAGCTTAATAGCTTTTCCTCTCACAGGCTTGTGCTTCTTCAGAGTCGGTGCTGATAAGATGATTCGGTATTAAATCAACATGGTCAATTCTGTTATTGCTGCGGCTGCTAAACATATTAGCTGCATCTAGCCTTAAGCTAAGCCTGTTGTTTCTCTGATGGCCTCAAACTATGGAGCTATATCAGCAGATTCTACTGGATTAACTGCGCCGGTGACTGTACAAGCCGATGAATCAACAACATCGCCGAATGATCTCAATGAATCCTTAGAAGATCTGTCATATGGTAACATAGATTCGAACATTTCTTCCATTGGATCAGATCTTGAAACAAATGAGATTGGAAGTTCTATTGACCAAGAAAAGAAAAACGGGCTAGGAAGTGTAAAGAACAGTTCAGTTTCTGCAAAAGTTAGTGATGGAGCAAACAATGTTTCTAAAACCAGTGGCAAAATAAGCGATAATGCCGATCTTGTTGAGAGTGGGAAGAGTAGCGTGTGTCGAGAAAGCACAAGTAGTAACGTGAGCAATGAAAGCACGTGTAGCAGTTTTAGTTGCAGTATAAGTAAGCCCCATAAAGCAAACGATATACACTGGGCTGCCATCCAAGCTACCAGAGCAAGAGATGGTATATTGGGGTTGAGCCAATTCAGGCTGTTGAAAAGATTAGGTTGTGGAGATATTGGGAGCGTTTACCTGGCTGAGTTGAGTGGAACAAAATGTTACTTTGCCATGAAAGTAATGGATAAAACGTCCCTAGCCAGCAGAAAGAAGCTCCTTCGTGCTCAAACTGAGAGAGAGATACTGCAATCCCTGGATCATCCCTTTCTTCCGACTCTTTACAACCATTTTGAGACTGACAAGTTTTCTTGTCTGGTGATGGAATTCTGCCCTGGAGGAGACCTACACACTCTTCGACAGAGACAACCTGGGAAATATTTCTCCGAGCAGGCTGTGAAGTAAGATAAATTTGGACCAATATGATAGTGAAATTGAATACGTACCTGTTTTGCTTTTCTGGTTGGGGAATATCTGCCATATCGTTTGTTTTTCATTTATATTATTGTTTCATACCTTATATATGGAGCTCATCACCTTCTTGCTCGTGATTCCATGCAGTCGATGGTATCCTATTTCGCCGTTGATCAATTTCAAATTCCCTCCACCTTATTTTATTTTGGCAAACGATTTTTCTACAAAATGGACTATTTAAAGTTAGGATTCTCTTTGATGTTATATGATCAGTAAATATGTAATATATAATAGTTGTTTAGCCCTCCCTCTATCTAGTTGGAATGAAAGATTTTTTCCTCTGCAGCCTGGCGCTGGCATATTAAGACGGTTGTTCTTTGCTGTAGAGACAAATTATTTCTTATTGCTGTACCATCAAATAACTTGTCATGCAATAGCCTTTTAACTTTGTTTAGTTTCTTTGGTTGTTATTTGTAGTTTCGCAGAAACATGAGCGCCTTGAATTTTATGATTGAAGCACATATTATTAATGTTATTTTATTAAACGTTAACCATGCAATTACTTTGAATAATACTTTTTTTTTTTTATCATTTTGCTTTGGCAGATTTTACGTCGCCGAAATCTTGCTGGCTCTGGAATATCTACACATGCTTGGGATCATCTACCGTGACCTTAAGCCAGAAAATGTCCTTGTTAGGGATGATGGTCATATAATGCTCTCAGACTTCGATCTTTCACTTCGTTGCGTTGTTAGTCCAACTTTGGTCAAAACCTCATCCTTCGATTCAGATCCTCAGCATAAAAGTGCTGTGTACTGTGTCCAGCCAGCATGCATTGAACCATCCTGCATCCAGCCATCATGTGTTGTCCCAACGACGTGCTTCGGTCCTCGTCTCTTTTCTAGCAAATCCAAGAAAGATAGGAAGCCCAAGAATGAAGTTGGAAACCAAGTTAGCCCATTGCCGGAGCTGATGGCGGAGCCAACTAATGCTAGATCTATGTCATTTGTTGGAACTCATGAATATCTGGCACCTGAGATCATCAAAGGTGAAGGCCATGGTAGTGCTGTGGATTGGTGGACCTTTGGGATCTTTATTTACGAGCTTTTGTTCGGTAAAACCCCATTCAAAGGATCTGGCAATCGAGCAACATTATTCAATGTTGTTGGACAACCTCTTCGATTCCCGGAATCTCCCGTCGTCAGTTTTGCTGCGAGGGACCTGATTAGGGGCTTGCTCGTGAAAGAGCCTCAGCATCGGTTGGCTTATAAACGAGGTGCAACAGAGATAAAACAGCACCCTTTCTTTGAAGGAGTTAACTGGGCTTTGATACGCTGCGCTACCCCTCCGGAGATACCAAAGCCTGTTGACTTCGAGCGACTACCTGTTCCAGCAGCATGCGCCAAGGGAAAAGGTGATGCTTCTGCTGCTGTTAAGGACCAGAAGGGTGATAAATATCTGGAATTTGATTTCTTTTAGTTCATATTGGTATTTGATGAATCAAGAACTGTTATTATCGAAGATCATGATCAGAAGCTTGTGGGATTTTGTTAAATTTTACGTATAAGAACATGGAACTTGACAAGATTTGGCCACACATTCTGTATAATTTTTTTCCTGATAATATTCAAATAAGGGTTGTTGGATTTAAGACTTGGTAGGGCCGAATTACATGTGCGCCACGCATCTTTGTATTGTGCTTGTGTATGAAGCAGGCATAGTTAGTTGTGACTTGATATCCATTATTGTTTTGCTTTTTGCTTGAGCTGCAGACCAGAGAAGGTGGCCATGAAAATTTGGTATCTGTCTATATAATTGTGACATCCATTCCAAGCCATGTTGAAAGGGGCCGAATTTAAGTATATTTTTCTTTCCGCCAATTTATCTGTTTCATGCATGGGATGAGTAAAATCAAGAAAGCAGCGATAAAGACCAGAGCCTGGGCCCTGGGGAGCATGGCCATCTATATATATATTATATATATAATATTGTTTAATGTTTTTGCATCGAACTGTTGTCGTTTTTGTGTTTTGTATATATTTAATAAAAAAAATTTGTAATTATTTGAATAAATTTAAATTATACAAGTACGTCACTTTTAGAAAAGATGATTCAGATTGCTGTTCATAACCAGTGCTCGTTGAATATAGATCCCAAAAACCCAAAAAAATTATGAGACGATCTATGTTTACAATATTAATACTTCAACCCGCTAGCGGCTAGTGTAACTAAATTTGGTATGATATGAGATATCAATTTTTTTTAAAAAAATTGATCTTATTTTATATTTGATATATAAATTTGATTTTATGTATATATTTATAGTATTTTTAACATCTTATCAATTTTTTCTCAACTAATTATGGTAAATAACCTTTTCAAGTTTATATTGTATTATACCGGATGATAGTATAAATTATTGTGAAGCAAAGTCCGGAAAACGTGCCTAATATAATATTACATGAACATACAAGAAAGGAACTTTCGAGGTCGATGAAACATTGACCCTATCACATCTTGATGTCAGAATCTCCGATTTTTGATTTATTTTTTCTTCGGTGGGTCTTGACTTTTAAAGTCTCCTTTGGGAGGTTGGACTTTTTCACGTTCTGGTAACTGTTCGTTTTTAATGGTCGTTCCAGTATAACAGGTCAACTATAAAATTTACAAGCCTCCATAATTTTTCACTGCCATTTACGCGAAAAGAAACCAACAATTTTTTGTCTGGAGCCCTGTTAACAGTTTTTTAACAAAGAAATAGACGTAGGAAAGGTTAAAAGCGGGCACGATTGAAGGATGAGGGAGGCTACCTTTCTTGAATCTTGACCCCATTATCTCTCTTTTGTGAAAATAAAAAAGTAGAATTATCTTTACTCCTCTCTCTCTCTTACTGTTACCTTTCTATCTCTTTCGCACACTAGAATAGGCAGTTCCAAAAATCTTGAATAACTGTTGTTATTTCTTGTTTGAAAATTGTCAAGAAGTAGAAATGGCTGTGGTTCCACAGGAAGCCATCAACCAATTTGAAGCGTTAATGGACGAAGGTCAGCTCTCTTTGAACACTTCCTATTGCTATTTCTTGATCTTTTATTTATGAACCTTTACTTTTTCTTTTTTTTTTTTTTCTGAATTCCCTTTTCAATTTTTGATTCTTTTCTTGTGGAATTCGATGCAGTTGATGAGCCACTCAAAAGAACTTTCCAGGTTCTGTAGTTTGTTCTTTTCTTATTTCTCATGTGTACTTTGGCTTTGTTCTGCCTGATCTGTTGATATACTTTAATTAGTAAAGTGTTGTTCTTGAAAAAATCACATTTTTTTTTACAAAAAGAGAGATATTTCCTTTAGTTTGGACAAAATCCTTAGCGTTCCATTCAATATGCAGAATGTCCATCAAGGATATCCTCACGAAACTCTAACTCGCTTTCTGAAGGCAAGAGAAGGGAATGTGACCAAGGCCAGAAAGATGGTTAGACAAAGATCTTTTGGCCTTTTAAAATATGAAACTATATGTGCTGAACTCTTACTTGCCAAATTGCTGGTTGATTTGTTTTTTACAGTTGATAGATTGTTTGGAATGGAGAGTGCAGAATGAAATCGATGATATGCTAGCGGTAAGTAGTGGTACCCAGCCATGGCTATAATTTGTGTATATGAACTTTTATGTAGGTCACATTTTGTGGAAGCCAAAGTTTATTCCGTTACTAAAGTGTCGATTTTACAATGATTTGCAGAAACCCATTGTCCCTGTGGATCATTACAGAGCGATACGTGATTCACAGCTTATTGGATTGTCAGGTTACTCGAATGAGGTGAGAATTCGAGTTAAGACGAAGCTGAAACAAGTTCAATATTATGAGTTCACTTGTTCTTACCATTTTCTTGATATCATTTTCTGTGCTCTTTCTGATATCGTGATGTTTCTAATAACAGGGCCTCCCCGTGTTCGCTGTCGGAGTGGGTCTAAGCACGTTTGACAAAGCATCGGTATACCATACTGTTAACTATGTTCATTCTTAATTGAAATTCGCAGAAAGCAACGGATTTTCTCTGCCAGAAATATTATATATTTCACTTGATAACAATGTTTTCATTGCCGTTGACGATATTTATCTTTAGGTTCATTATTATGTACAATCCCACATTCAGATGAACGAATATCGAGACCGTGTGATTTTGGTTAGCATAAACATACCAATACTTCCTTTTTTCTTTCCTCCACGTTTTGTTTACGATTGTGATTTACTCAACATATTTATTTTCAGCCCGCTGTTTCAAAAAAATGTGGGAAACTTGTTAGCAAATGTATAAACATTCTGGATATGACTGGTTTGAAGCTTTCAGCCTTAAACCAGATAAAGGTGCACGATCGGTTAAAGATTCATAGATCCTTTTGCTGTACTTATCCAGCCAAATATAGCTCTAATATCTTTTTTTTTTTTTCGTTTTCGTGTGTTCAGCTTGTAACTCTTATGTCTTCCATCGACGACCTGAACTACCCAGAGAAGACTTTAACTTATTACGTTGTGAATTCCCCGTATGTCTTCTCTGCTTGTTGGAAGGTTTGTCCCTTGTTTTCGCTCCATTTCTGTTCTCTTTTAGCGATCTGCGGTATAAAAGTTGCAGTTTGTTTTTCGTTTTTCCGCATTGGGGTCAGTCGGACGGGTTAGCGTAATTTTCTTTCCGATATCAGGTCGTCAAGCCCCTTCTGCATGAAAGGACACACAGGAAAATTAATGTATTGGTCGGTTGTGGACAGGAAGAACTATTGAAGGTTGTTTCTTTATCCTGGTTTTTGCGTATCACATTCTTGTGTTATGATGTGACCTTCGCAGTCAGCTTTTTCTTATATCGGCATCTAAAATCTTGGGGTTTTTTTTTCTTCTGATTATATTCGGTGCAGATAATGGATTATTCCTCCCTACCCCATTTCTGCCGTAAGAGAAGCTCTGGTTCTTCGAATTATAACAATGGCAATTGCTACTCCTTGGACCACCCATTTCACCAACTTGTTTACAATTACATTAACCGGCAAGCCGTGATCCGTGAACCTATTAAGCCGATAAAACAGGGGTCTGTGCATGTCACCCTGCCGGAGAACGCTGATGACGAAGACATCGCCAAGACTCTAGAATCCGAACTAGAGAAATTCAAGAATCTCGAAAGATGTCGTGAATCGTTGAAGTGTCTGAAAACCACTGATGATAAGTGAGATTGCTCTCGTGTTCTTGGCCAGTGTCTTATAATCAAACATATTTCGTAGGAGACAGCCGCAGACAACGCATATGCTCTCACATGTTAGCACGTTAATTGTAACGTAACATTGGGGCGGTCTCCAATCTATACTATGTCTGGGGAATGTAAGAAGTTAGTAATTTTAAATAAATTTAAGAGTTAATTTTATTTAGCTTTTATATTACGGCATGGAACATTTTAATTAATTTATTTCAAATGTAGTTAAAATTATATTAACTTAAATAAATAACTTAATCTTTATTTAGTGCCAAAAACCCACTTCTAGAATGTGTTGTGAAATTGTTTTATGAATATCACTTAGTTGGCTGATTGTGATGCACAAAATATAGCAAAAATTACAGAAAATGAATAATTCCTCAAGATTTATTATTAGGACAGAAATTTTACATAACTAAAATAGAATGCAGCTTTGTTACAGCAGCATAGATATACAGAGAAGTTTTGGGAGACCTTGATAAGCAGTAAACCTTCGAATTCATAGCAACGATCGAGGCACCATAGGTCTTGGTCTGCTATACATAAAAGGCACCATTTATCAATTCTTGAACAAGTTATATGAAGTCATTGATTTATTGTACAGTATAGCAATTCCAAATAAGCATACCGATTATTAACGAGCTCTAGAACTACAGCAGATGAACCTCCTCCACCGTTGCAGATTCCCGCAACCCCAAACTTACCATTTCTCTGTCTCAGCACCTGAATGATCATTCCACAAGGATTAAAGATAACACTAAATGCTTCGCAAGAACTTGACAAGGCAGGGAACATACACCTAACAATGTGATCAAGATGCGTGCTCCACTACAGCCTAATGGATGCCCTAAAGACACAGCACCACCATGCACATTCAATTTGTCCTATAAACAGAGTTCCCAAAACAAGGAAATAAGAGCCAGTCTATCATAATGAATGAAATTCGAAAAGAGAGACTAGCAATACTCACGGGGTTGATGTTGAGAAGCCTCTGATTAGCAATAGCCACAACCTGCAAAAATAAAATTAGAATCGTCTACCTGGGTAAGACACAGATAGTGGAAATTCAGCACAGGCTCTTACAGAAAAGGCTTCATTAATTTCATAGTAATCAATACTATTAGCTTCCAAACCAGAATTTGAGATTGCTTTTGGTATTGCAATAGCAGGAGCAGTTGTAAACAACTCAGGTGCCTACACAGCCGACATAATAATTCATCAAGCCATCAAAGATATTAATTCAACAAAAGAAAAACAAGGTTTTTCACAAAACCTGTGCTCCATCAGCATAGCCTCTTATTTTAGCTATCACTTCCAATCCATGTTTAATTGCCATGGCTCCACTCACCAAGACCAGCGCGGCAGCACCATCGCTGCACAGAATTAATAAATATACTTGTGGCAGAGAAACACGGAGACAAATGACAGAGGGAAAGCGGTAAGATATTAACCTTATACTAGAAGCATTTCCAGCAGTGACAGAACCTCCATTCTTCTGGAAGCTTGGTTTAAGCTTTCTTAATTTATTCGCATCAAACTAGCAAAAAGAAGAGAAGGAACTCAAACATTTGTAATCGAGCAACATAAATAATCATACACATGGAAACTAATTAAGCACTCTAGATCCTTGAGAAAATGTTGATCTCACTATAGAAAACGGACAAGATGATGAAGTTAATAATTTAATGAGTGAGCAAACTTAGTCAAGTCCAAAAACATTTCTTGCATATAAAATTGACTTTGAATGATAACAACACAGTTTACAGTTTTAACTTCAACTTAATAAAGAAATCACAGAATCAGCTGGACACAATTTAGCTATTAAAAGAAAACATTAAATCAAGTACTAAAAATAAACTTGTTTGCATATTCATAACACTTGGATTCAATTTCAGCATCTTCTGGCGTCTAAAGTAATTTGAGGTAAATTTTTTATTCTACCACCTTTCCTAAACCTTCATCTTTGTCAATAATGGTAGATGGCCTCCCCCTACTACCAGAAATTTCAACCTGCATGTATGAATAAAACCATCAGCGAATCTTTGAAACCCACTGCCAGTTAATTTCTAATAAACAGAAAATATTCTCACCGGAACTATCTCCCAATTGAATGCACCACTGGTTTCTGCAGTAATGCCTCGTTTAAAACTTTGAACAGCATAGGAATCCTAGTAAAGATATATATAAAACAAATTATGCATGGTACCATTAGACTCACCAAAAATATTAAATGCCGAAATATGGCTTCTATAATTGATACAAAAGAGAGAAGATAGACATGGTAGATGTTCACCATAAAAAAAAAAAAAATAGAAGCAATCATTCATTCTGGAAGCAAACAGATTGGAACAGTTTGCCAAAAATAACTTTCTCGGTTAAAATGATTCTATAATCGTGTAAAATTGCAGCTTTTTCTCATTAATTAAAATAAGAAGAAACAGCAATCAGCGCATTAATGGACAAGAATAGAATTCTTCTTACACCAGCATATAGTACCATGTACTTGTAGAAAATGAAATGTCTTTTTTTAGAGAGAATTTGTTCATTCTCGAAAATGATACAATGTCCAATGAGAAGTATCTTATTATTTAGTACTCACACAACACCAAAATAGTTTTATAATTTGACAGCATAAACCATTAAAAGTAAAAAGGAACTTAGTTGAGCTGTGCAGATTGAAGATAATTTGATGTATCTTGAAAATCAAATAACAAATTAGCAACCACAAAACATCACCTGCTCATCTCTAGTTATTTTATGTTGAGCGGCACATAATTCTGCACAAACACCCATTCCAAAATCATTATAGATGTCCCAAAGGCCATCTTTGATCATGCCATCAATAATAGTGTCATGTCCCAGCCGAGATCCTGTCCTGTTAAAATATGGGAAGAATCACAATGACAGGCACCAGTTATATTAACTCAAATTCCAACCTTCCCCTTCCCCCAAGAGAAGACAAAAGTTCATCGATTAATGAGGAATCATGTGGGATGCCAGGTACCTTTTTTATATCACCTGAAGTGAATATGGAAAAAATGTCTTCATACAATACATCGAGGCTACCAGAAGAGCTAACCTACAGTATTCCTTTCTTACCGAAAGAAGAAGCAAGAAACACCACAATACAAGTTAACTAATCAGCATGCTGACCTTCCACTAGGTAGATACTTTGGTGCATTTGACATGCTTTCCATGCCCCCAGCAACTACTACATCATTGTCACCCACTTTTATTGTTTGTGCCGCAATCATGATTGCTGGGTTAATCATAAAGATACAATCAAGTCATTCCAGAATCTTTCAAATAGGAAGAAGTTTCTGACAGAAATGCCAACCAACCTTTCATTCCCGACGAACACACTTTGTTAATGGTGGTGCATATTACCGAATTGGGTATACCTGCACCTAGTGCAGCCTGCCTTGCAGGGGCTTGGCCCAAATTTGCACTAAGAACGTTTCCAAAGAAGACTTCTTGCACCAGAGAAGGATCTACCCCAGCCCTTTTTAGAGCACCTTCGAACATAGAGCAGCCTTTAGAATGGACACGTGATTCAATCGCAAAAATGAGAAATGAGTCAAACTATACTTATGTTGATTTTAAAGTCATCTCACATTCAATAACTATAGAACCAAGCTTTGTAGCAGGTAAAGATGAAAGAGAACCAAGTAAGCTGCCCATCGGTGTCCGCGCAACACCAACAATACAAACATCTGAGCGAAATTCATTAATGTTAGCTGATCTTCATAAAGCTTAAGTAAGGCAACACAAAAGCAACCATCCAAAATAGCTCGACTGTTATTAATAGCTAGCTTAAAAATGAAAGTCGTAATTAAATTTCACTAAATAATGACTCAGGCATGGGCTCGTTATACATGAATGGATAGAATCTTAATTCCAGATGCTTGAGCGAAAGAGGAGTTATCACCTCTAGGTTTAATAGCGTCACCTGCAGCCATGGGAGTCTGCAAAAACCCAAAAAAGACATCAAACAGTCAAATTGCCAAATCTTCTCGAACAATTAATGGTGGTCACTGAAAAGTTTGAATTCGTCCATCAAGAAAACCCCCATGTAGCATCAAAGAACCCAGAGCACCACCTCATGGTCATCAAGTTTTGAAAAAAAAATCAAGAAATCTAACTAACGATAACATCAGAATTAAAAGAGCCACGAAATTCAGCAGCAATGATCAGCAAACACATTCAAACCAAAGAAAATATGATAAAGAAAGCACAAGGGAAGAACAAAAAGTGGGAAGTCGTTCGTCGCAATCAAAATAATGACATACCAAGCACCAATTTATTGCCCGAAACAGAGGTTGTTAAGCCTACGGAAACGTCTAACTTCAATCAGCCGTTCTTCCTTGGCAACACCACCTTTCTTCGCCTCTGCGTTTGCCCTGTTCGGCGATTTGGTGTCGGATGATCACCGACAGAGAGCCGAGAGAAATCAGTCGTAGGAAGCCCCACTGGAATGAGCGTAATCTTAAGTAACACATTATCGTTTGGGCGTCCGAATCCGTTCTCATTAATTTATGTTAATAACTCTCCATCTCCTCGAAAGTTATGGGATCCACGAGCCACATATTCATTACATTAATACTTTTCCATTATTAACTCACACCCACATTCATTTAATATCAACTTTCATTATTTATGAGTCTCACTGTCCACTTACTCTTTTTTTTTTCTTTTTAATTATTTCAATATCTTTCTAATATTTTTAAAATTTTACAACAAATATTACTAAAAATAAATAGTATTATTATTTTAAAAATAACTTAATTCCAATATTCATTAAAATATTATTAAGAAATGAAAAATTTCTTCAGAACATGCCTTAATTAGCGACGGTTTTTGAGAAACCGTCGTAAATAGCGACGGTTGTTAAAAAACCGTCGCAATTAGCGACTTTTTTAAAAAATCGTTGCAAGTAGCGACGCTTTTCAAGTTGCGACGGCTTACGAAAAACCGTCGCAACTTGCGAAATAATGCCGTTCATTCTAATGAATTTCTTGGCTGTCATGTCAGCCAAAATTAATAACTTCTACACCCACATTGGTGTATGAACATTAATGGGCGTTAATAATTGGTGCCCTTATACAAACATTTCTTGTGATTTTCTTTATAAAACCTGTTCTATCTAATCAAGCTTTTTAACACCTCCTAATAACAAACTTTCATATATAAATATAATCTCAATTTATATTTTTATCCATTGTAATATTTACTTAATTAACTTCTTATATAAATTTATTAATAATTTTTATACTATCTCTATCATTTTTTTTCCATACTATCTAAAACTTCAAACTATCTCACTATCTCGATAAATCTTACGTAAAGATTTATCTATAAATAAAATATCATAAAACAATAATACATATTTTTTACACAAAAATTTTCCAACAAAAATTAATATGACGGCGTATTCCAAGAGATTTCCAAAAAATATATTTTTTAACTTGGTTTAGTGTTTCTTAACCCTAAATTAAAATAATAATCAATCACATATAAATGAAAAAGGAAAAAAGAACGTACAACTTAATAATACCATTGCAAATTCTCCATCACATACAACAGACGCATTTTAGGAACCGAACCTGACTGAAAAAATAGAATTTACAAGTGCAAGGAAGCCGATATCCCCGTCAAGGAACTGCTGAGCTTCTAACAAGAAAATAGCCATCAAAATCATTGCAACGCCAGTCGAGTCATTTCCTGATTCTTTATTTCAGTACATACTGTGCTGGAACACTCTCAGCGAGTGAACTAGGTGGTGTTTCCATAGCTAAACCACACTCTGTAAATCAAAAGCAATGAATATCCTTTACAGCAAAAGCTCGTATCGATCAGAGAATGTGCCTGAATGTGAGATTGATTCGTACTGATTCTGCCGCTTTCACACGCTTGGGCACTGAGTGTAACCAATCCCGTTGGGTGTAGCCACTCATAACCAGCAGTGATCCGTGCTTTAATACAAAACTATGTTGGTCACCGAGGTTAACTTTCTTTAATCTCTTGCTGGGAGGTCCACATTCATTTCTTCTAGCTGGCTCATCTGGAAAACAGTACATAACAACGTTAGTTATTCCAATCTCCATAAAGTTGGAAGCTGGAAGCCACATTGAACAAAGCGAATCACTCCCTCGCAAACTGCTCAAATAAATGAGAAAAAGGCTTATACACAAGAATTACAAGGCTATGTGAGATGTCTCTCACAGATGATGACATTCTACCATACTTCAAAAATGCAAACAACGAGATTCTTTTCCACACCTTTCACAACTTTACTAGGTTTCTTCTTCAATAGAAAATCACGTTCACAACCAAGTGAAACTGAAGCGATTTGGGGAGTTGGCCCATAGAGTTTTTCATCATCGGCATGCCAACCAACATAATCATTGCCTCCTTTATACCTATTCAGCAGTAAACTATTGAAACTGCTTCCAGGAATAGCTTTGAGAACCTGGGGCGTAAAAACAGAACAAGCAATAGGAATAAACTTTAGTTTACTTTAAACATAACATAATCGGTTTCTCGTACTTGTATTCCTTAAAATGGCCAAAGAAAGCAATCTCACCAAATCCAAGATATCCTTCAGGGGTGGAAAATCATTCCAGGTATACGCATGAGGCTGATAACCACTGTAAACTAATTTTGTCAATCCTTCACTGGCAACATAACACGTGTCTCTGGGCTGTTCAAAACGAATTCAAATATAAGCTTTCTCGTCACAACTCACAAGTAGTTTGAATTCATCGGGCAAAAATCTGGTTAACTGCAGAAGACACCAAAGATTGCATAAACCAGACAAATTTTGAATTATCCGTGCCTTACATAGCAATCACAAAGTTACCATTTTCAAGAAAATCGAACTCACAGATACAATGGGATGCAAGTTTTTTTCCCTCTATCTATCAACACAAAGCCAAAAAATTTATGTTTCACAAGTCCGCTGTACATCAAATGAATTCATGAAATTACAAGATATATCAAACGAAAAAACAATTCCCTTTTTTGGCAGGTATCAATCTTGGAGCATAAAAACTGAGCATTCGAGATACGATTGTGTATTCCCCTCATCTGTATCTCAAAACGTACCGAAACTACGTAAAAAAATAGGAAAAAGGGAAATTTAGTTGGGGCTAATCAAACCTGGACATGGGATTTGGCAAAGACGCGGATAGTGGGTCTTATCCAGGGTATATTTTCGTTCAAGTAATCGAAAAATTGACAAGAATCTTGGTACGAAATCAATCTGGGCATGTGTAAAACTCGGCTTCCGTTGCCTAAATCCACCACCGCCACTTTCCTAGGTTGCTCGACAGTTTCATTGCCCGTGTCCGGATCGCAAATCGGGTCGCCCACGGATTTCAACTTCAAGAGGCACCCAGACATTGTGAATAGAAGACGAAGGCACAGTAGTGACCGCCAAAAAATTCGTTCTAATTTCCGATCTGTTTCTTTATAAAACAAAAAATAAAAATTTTAATATTTTGAATAATAAAATAACTACGCTTAATTAGCTTCAAATCCCAAACATCACTTTCCACTTTTCTGTCAATCTCAATAAAAAAAATGTACTCGTATTGCCCTCAATTTTAATTTAATACTATTAATATCTCTTCCTTGTTTCCCCAAAAAAAGTTCAAATTTGTGCAGCAGTTTGCTCGAGCAAAATCGAAGAATTCAGAACTTTGAAAGTCCAAGAAAAAAAAAAGCATTCCAGAACGTGTTGAAGGTGCCATTTTTTTGCTGAATTTTTCTATTTTTTTCTTGAAATAGCACCATTATGAGTTTGTTTGTGTTATATTTTTTTTCAACTGAATGATTATATGAGAATTTTTTGACTATTATAGACTGATTTTATGGAAGCTGTCTCTACATCGTATTGAAAGGAGCGTTGGGGATTTAAAGCTAATTAGCCCATAAAATAACAAACAAACCGGAAATTACAAATTTTTTTATTGATACATGTTTAATCTTTAATGAGCACGTCTCTTGTGAGAAAGTCTCACGAATCTTTATCTGTGAGACGGGTCAACCCTACCGATATTCACAATAAAAAATAATACTTTTTCATGGATGACCCAAATAAGAGATATGTATCACAAAATACGACCCGTTAGACCGTCTCATACAAGTTTTCGCCATTTTTAATTCACTCACTATATATATCTCTAAAATCTATAAACAAACACATATATTTGAAATACCTAATACTATGGTTATTACCTAATTTAATAAATTTAAATCTACGTACACTTTAAAAGTTTTTCTTTATAAATTTATGAACAATTCATATTCTCTAGTGTAATATAATAATAATAATAATATACCATGCATAAAACAAAATCAATGGGCTATGTCAAAAACGAAGATGAGGCGGCTGCATATATCTAATGATCACCACTAATGAACATAATATAATTTAATAATAATTAATTGGAAATATGAAAAACATGGCATAATTNTATAAAATAAAAAAAAAAAAAAAAAAAAAGAGATCTTTATTGATATTGAAAAAAAAACTCAAGATTAGTTTGATTATAGGTAAGAGAAATCCAAAGGTTGATTAATTGCGTGTATTAAATGAAAATGAATTTTTTGAATTTAAAAACAATTATATATATATTTCCAATTGCAAAAGATATGGTATTTATTTAGATCAAGAATTTTATTTTGAAGGCGTAGCGCAGATAGAAAATAGTTGAGGCAGGCTTGACAAATTGACTCCAAGTTTAATGCTTGTTTACCAAAGACAAGCAATGGTCATGGAAGCCTTCTCGTTTTGCTATTAAAACAATACGTGAGTATGTGATAAAGTTAGGCTACCAACTTAAGAAGTTAGCCTTCCATTTCCTAACTTCCAATCTTTAATTGCTTAAAAAATAATCAAAAAAATTCAAAGTTGACAAAACCCTTTTACCTTAGACTCAGAATTAGGTTCATTGACTAATCTGTCCCTAAGTGGATTTTTGTCTGATCACTTTTTTTTGAAGTACTCCAACCTTCATTATGGAGGATAAGACCGTAACTTGCAAATAGTCATGTTGGAAAAGGAATGTGACCTAGAACTTATTAGTCTCTTGTAGATGTATAAAAACCCAAAGGTGGTAGCTTCAACTTCATTGTCTCTTGATTCTCATCTCTTCCCTTCAAAACAAAGTTAAATTCTAAACCGCTGGAAGAAAATGAGCCGATTTGTGGGAGGTCGTCTCGCGTTCATGAATATTATCATTTTCTCGGCGTTAATTGTCATTATGTGTGTTGAAACTCCGGTGGAAGCAAGAAGAATGAACTCTGAGGTTGATGAATTTTTGGTTTCTTGGGCGGGTTATGGGGAGGAGAAGCTCTCCACTGTTGTAATAAGCGGCAAACTTCTTTGCCATGCTGGTGCAAACGACCAAATTTCCATCCATCCGAGTCCAGTCTCAGGTAGATACATATATATTATTCTCAATATTTGAAGTGCTTTTTATTTTCATCGGTGAAAATATCCTATGTAGATGAGCTATAAGATTAACACGTACGTTTCAGGTGCATCCATGTCCGTTTTCTGCTCCAAAAATGGGAGGACAAAGAAATTATGGGCAAAAGGCAAGACAGACAGCTTTGGAGAATTCATGATTGATCTTCCCTCGCATCTCCATGCAATCCCAAATTTGGAAAAAAATTGCCAAGTCAAAGTCCTTCATCTTCCAAAGAATTCTCCTTGCAGA
>NC_133316.1:23795267-23800303 GCF_012295235.1 Primulina huaijiensis
TATCTTAAATAAGAATATACGCAAAACATATTGTTCAGTGGGCATGGACAAACATATGGAACAAATGCATTATATATGAGTTGTTATTGAATCCCCTCCTTTTGATTACGGGCTCACTTTAATATGGAATCGTGGGGACAATTAGCAACTTTTCAAGCACATGTGCGCATGCCACTGCTTCAAAACCCTTTTTAGTTTGTGCTACATATAATCGCTATACAAACAGCTTGTCTATTATAAGGGCATGTATACATTTTTAATGGGTGTCTTAAAAATTTATGATATCACTTTCAGTAACGAAAGTCAAAAATCCCAACATAATAATATCAAAATCATTGAAATTTGCATACAAAAAGTTAATTAATCATCTTTGCATTACAAGGATAATATAAATGTTCCTGGTAACATGGAAAATCAGGGCAAATACATCGAAGAGAGAGCACTTAAGATTATGTTGCATGAAAAAAATGGAAAGACAACTTGCAGATTTTATTCGAAAACGGCTACTTATTAACATATATAATGCATAAGAATTCCAACAAATTAAACACTACATCCAAATGTAGTTGTAGTCCAGCTTCCAACAACACCATTACATAACAGAGCAAGCATTTGGGTTCTCATCACTGAACATTTGAGGCGCATAAGCATACTCCAAGTTATACTTTGGAGGCCAATACTCGTTCTTCTTGATGTCGGTTTTCTTATCGACATCATTGTCTTCCTTGCTTTCCTCTCCTTGTTTCTTATCTTCTTGTTTTTCATCCTTTTTCTCCTCTTCTTTCTTCTCTTCTTCCTTCTTCTCTTCATCCTTCACCACCGAGGCTTGTTTACCGGTTTTCTTGTACACATCATTCACTAGCTTATCTGGATCAAGAACACCTTTCACCGTGACTTGATCATTTGCTATGTCTGTTGTCACTGATTCTACCCCTGTGGCACAATACTGTATCAGCAATTGTATGCTCTAAAAAATTATGAACATCTCATCTTTCCATCGGCCAAACGCAAGTAGAACCGACTAAAAATCTATTACTAGCTTGTTACCATGAATTTTAACAATTCTCCTCTCCAATGCCTGAGCGCATGCATCACAGTGCATTCGAACTTTCAGCACGACGTTGATCACGGGTAGAGGCTGCCAGGTTCAAACGAAAACAGCCCAATTAACTCAACAGCCATATATGATCAGATATTATTATATATGCATGAACATTTATGATAAGTATGCCACAAATGCATGCATTTACAAACAGAAAAACTATTATGAATTCACCACATGATATGTTGTGATCAGTACACATATTTACTGCACAAAAACTAAAACTGCAAGATCAAGCAGTAGTAGTCCTTGAGATAAAAGGGAAAAGCAAACCTTCGTAAAGTACCTTAAATCACAGGTTTAAATAAATTTACTGTAGCTCAAGTCGTGCAACAGTAGGGTCAAGTGCCAGCCTATTTGCAGGACCTGTACTCTGCAGATACAGGTCCCATTCATTCGAATGGAGAATGACTCATCGTGTAATCGCATCGCGAAATGTGCCGAGTGATTTTGCTTTCCACCCATTACTAATTTCAGCTGTGCTGTGGTTTTCATGCCAGAAATGTAACAGCAGTCACAAGTTGCACTGCGCTCACCCAAAGCTGCTGTCTACTTAATGCCACCACTCAATAATTTTATTCACTGTGTTCTAATTATTAAAGGTGGTCCAGGTTTTTGTAACACCTCTTTTATATAATAATGCGACATAAATTCAGGTTCTTAATGTAATAAATACTATCATAGCGTAATAATAAAGAAAAAAAATACTATCGTAGCGTAATAATAATAAAGAAAAAGGATCAAAATAATAATTAAATAAAACCTCTACTTTCTTTTCTTCTTTGGGTTCTGGTTTAGTTTCTTCCTTCTTACTTTCTTCTGGTGGTTTAGGTAATGGTGAAATGAGTTCCACTTTTCTCCCAGTTTTCTTTTGAATCCTTTGGCACACCTTTGACGGGTCTGCCGCATTGCCTTTCACCACCACTTTACTCGCCTTGCAATCGGCCGTAACGTCCTCCACTCCTGCGTTTTAAAAACTAATTCAAACAATTCTACAGATTTATAAAAACCAGTGTATCATATAGCAAAATGGGAAAAAGAAAGCGAGAAAGACGGATCGATGGAGAGATTTTAATGACCTTGAAATCCTTTGAGGGATCTAGTAACTTTCCGCGCACAAGCCGCACAATGCATGTCTACCCTAAGAATAATTTCTTGAGGCTCTTCATCTTTCTTTTTCACTTCTTCCTGTTTATCTTGTTTTACTGCTGCTTCTTTAATCGTCTCTTCTTTGTTTCCCTCCCCTTTCTTTTCCTTCATTTACATCATATGAACCAGTAAATCAAATACATGATAAAAAAAAACAAAGAAAGAATAAGAAACCCTTGTTCCTTTAAACAATGACAAGAATGGCTGCTCGCATATGCAATCACACAGATGCGTATATATGAATCAGATAAAAACACGCACAGACGAGGGTAAAACATATTGGTCTCCAATCAATGAAACGAAAGAGAAGGCTATAATTTGAGGAAAAGGGACTCACTTCTCCCATCTCTTGTGAAATTCAGCGTCGGTGTATGGGCAGACAGACAGAACTACAATTTGTTGGACAATGAAATGGTGGCCAGTTCCCTTCTCTCGGTGTTTAAATTGTGGGCGTGTGTGTGAGTGAGGGACCGGAGAGTGTTTGCTGTATGTGCTGTCATGCGTGTAAGGGACACCGAATTTATAGCGGTGACGCAGAAATTGACCGTATATCCTGAAAATTAATATGCGTATCATATTTCTATATTCGGCAGATTAATTTTGTCGCGTAAATCTTAACACGACATCTTTAAAATGTTAGAATTTTTTTTAATGTATAATGTGAATTACAGTTTTATTACTATTGAAATTACAAAATTATCCAAACGAATTTTTTTTTTATTATTAAGCAGCATAAAAGATAAGAAAAGTGTCTTGTTTTTAAAACGTTTACATTCTCAAAAATATTGATAAACTCAAATTCGCTAAAAAATATATAAAAAATTTACTTTAAGTCACATTCTATGTGATCCGACCCCAATGATTGTCGAGTCTAGCCATGGTTATTGGAACTCCTAGGTAAATTTTACAATGCTAGCTAAAATAAAGAAAATATATACGAAAGATTTTGTTAGAACAGATGGTCAAATAGTCAACGAAGTCTACTAATATTAATATGGCCAGGTCAGTCCCTATAAACGGACCCATCAATCAATATATAAAAAATAAAAAGGACCGGAAGCTGGTGGGGCTCCATCAACCCAAATCGCCCAATCAAATGTTAACACGTATCGTATAAGATAATACCAGAGAACCCGAAACCCAACCCCAAAAAAGGGAAAAAGGCCGTGAAGTGAAAGTTTGATTGATGTTTTTGTTTTGGTGCCTTCAACCCACTGAATTTTAGAGAGACGTAAATCTCTCCTGAAATGTCTCGACTAATTTTTTAAAATTTAATAATAAAAAATACTTATTTTTTAATTTATGTATTTTAGAAACAATGTCTTCCATTTTTTTATAGTCAAGTTTATCTTTTTTCTCATAAATTTATATTGTTTTGAATATATACATACATACATATATATATATTTTGGTGCCTTCAACCCACTGAATTTTAGAGAGNCATTACATTTATGTATATTAATATTTTATATTAATTAATAAATAAATCATTATAAAAATTTAAATAATATTTTTGTGATTTCAAATTGGCGAAAGAGACACTGATGGACACATATGTAGAAAAAGAAAAAATCGAGATTAATGGTATTGGGCTTTTCCTGTGGTCCGTGATCGGGCCGGCCTAGGGGCTCTCTTTGCAAAAAAGGAAAAAAGCCAAAAAAAAAAAAAAGAAAGATTTGTATGAATGAACCAATCCTGTGAGGAATTGCTAGTGGACCATCCAAATGTACCTTTCGAAGTTTGGTGATTCTATTTATGAAGAATTAATTTTCTAAAGTCTAAATTGGCTTTGTAATTATGTTTCTATCTCCCTTTTTTTTTTTAGTGGGAAAAGTACAGATAATTCCATGATATCCTTAAGGAAATCCAACCGTTGTTAGAGTTTTTATTTTAACATGAATTCGAACCAACGTCTCTCCTCTATGGATTGAACGTGAGTAATATAAAATTCTGAAATGCAAGAAGAACATATCTGTCTTAAAAAAAATTAATACTATAAAAAATATACCAGTAAGAGAAAATAATATTAAGACAGTAAAGAGAGTCTCCTCCTATCCTTTTCGTGAATTTAGATTTAGATTAACACAATTAAATTAGTTGAAAAAGCACGCTTTTAGATGTAATTGTAAGAATCGTGAATCTCGAACCCGTATACTTTGTTGTTGAAATGTCAATTAGTTCTTCGGGCTTTTCTTTGAGGAAAATTCTTGTTGCTTTTATTCTTATCTTCTATTTGTTCAACCACCCACCAATTTCACCAATTTTTTTTACCCATGTGGAACCAACACACAAATATTTTATAGCACAATATTTGTATTGAATTCATTATTATAGTAATAGAAATACTTATTTTGTTTGATATCAATAAAATATTTAAAAAATGTTTAAACAATAGTTTTGAGTTCGCAAAAACATAAACTCGAACTGATCAGAAAGCTTCTTATTCGATTTTGGATCGATTCAAGTGGATTCATCCAAAAAGAGACGTCATTTTCGAAAGCTCCCATACGTACGGCTGGATGCTCATGCAACCAATATTTGCTTGTCAGGTCCAAAACAAGCCGCACTCCCAGACATTTAATTTTCGGGTCTGCTTCATAATTGATTTATTATAACTTGAAAGTTGCAAGAAAGGGGGTAAGTGTGTCTATCAAAGCCAGCTCGATATATACATCCATCACTAATATGAAGATTCATACCCAACGTGCATGGGTCCCTCAAAGATGAAATTGACCAATTTAACGAAACATGATTCAGTTCATTGAAGGATGATAAGGTGTATATA
>NC_133316.1:23800346-23877760 GCF_012295235.1 Primulina huaijiensis
ATATAACGAAATTTGTAGAGTCAAATTGTAATAAGAAGCTGATAGGTGAGTCACTGGTACGGGTTATCGCTAATCCCTTCTTCCTAATTAAAACACATTAATGATACTTACCAATGTCTCTCCTATATTCAAGTTTCTTTCAGTCTAGTTAGCGATTATTCGATCCAGCTGATTTATCGTTCTGAGAAATCAATCATTCACTCATCATGGCTGAAAAGGTACGAAAAAAGATAAATCATTTATGTTTCATGAGTTTGTTTCTCTAGTATCTTTGGACAAGATCAAGAATTTGATGTTTCCCATGTCCAATTTACGTTGTTTCTTGACAATATTTGATTGCTTTTTCTTTTTTGCTCCACAAAAATTTATCAAACAGGTGACTATCATGGTTCTCAAGGTCGTTGATCTCCAGTGTTCTTGCTGCTACAAGAAGATCAAGAAAATTCTCTGCAAATTCCCCCGTGAGTGGTTCAATTTCTTTTGATCGTTTTTGTATGAAATGATCATGGTTGATCATAATTAGAGATAAATTTTATTGGGATTGGATTAGAAACTGAGTTGTATTCTCTTATGTAAAAAAATTTTCGGGACAAGAGAAATTAGAGACCAGGTGTACGATGAGAAAGCGAACACGGTCACCATTACAGTGGTGTGCTGCGACCCCGAGAAAATTCGGGACAAACTATGCTGCAAGGGTGCCAAGGTTATTAAAAGCATCGCAATCAAGGAGCCTCCCAAGACCACGGAACCTGAAAAGCCGAAGGTTCTTGTGCCAGAGAAACCGAAAGAGCCCGTAAAGCCCAAAGAACCCGAAAAGCCAATCGTTGTAGTTGAGAAGCCCAAAGAGCCTGAGAAGCCCAAAGTAGTCGTGGTTGAAAAGCCCAAGGAGCCAGAGAAACCGCAGGTGGAGGTTGCGGTTGAGAAGCCGATACCAAGTGTACCGCCTCCAGTGGAAAAGCCCAAGGAAGCTCCCAAGCCCGATCCACCAAAAATCCCTCAACCAGTACCAAACCCGCCTATGGAACCCGAACCGGTTATGTTCCAAGGAATGCCACCGCTTTATCCGGTTCCGACTTGCTGTGACCAATGCTACGGCGGTTATGATGGGGGGCCATGTCGCCTCGGGTACGGAGTTCCGCCGCCGCCGCTACCACGTTTTGAAGGTTATTATGGGTACGGGTGTGGACACGGGTGCGGATACGGGTATGGCAGAGATTGCCACCGTTTCAGCAGATGTGACCACTACCTGAATGAAGAGAATCCGTCATCTTGCTCCATCATGTGACGCCATGAATCTTGATCGGTGCTGAAATCAGGTTTGGGTATAGTTGCTATTTGTTTAATTTCAGGTAAATAACGCACAGAAAAAGTGAATGAATACAAGGTATACATGAATGTAAAAATCGAGATGTTGATATTTGTATTGATAAAAAACTTGTCGCCGATTTATTGTTGGCATTTGTTTTCTCTTAGGATTGTTTCTTTGCGTACTTTCTTGCTTGCTTGGAAACTATGTATCTTGCTATCAGGTAATACATGAGCAACCTTTCCTGTTCAATAGATAGGCTGGAGTACTGCAAATGTTTCAAGCAATAGAAAACTATATATATGGCATAGCGAGACCAAATTTAATTATTGAACGGGAAACTGAAAAATATGTTTAAAAAGTTATTTGCAGTTGTCTTTCATGGTTTCAGAAGACGTGACTTTTAATTCATAGCCATGTTGGTGTTCCATGTACACGTTATGGGTGTTCACAACTCATTCCATGTTTCACTGATCTTGCAAAGTTTGTCCATGTTATACCACTCTTGCACTCAACAAAATCTTGGCGGCAAGCATTCGTCATGTGCTAATGCTTTTCTGGATGCAGATTGATAAGTTTCTTTTGACAACTGGTATAGCAGGAATTTCTATTGGGATGAAACCTGGAGATTGTCACATAAAAAAATCCAATATACACGTTTGAATCTTAAACTTAACTCAAAAGATTTTGAATCATGTATGCATGTTAAGATCCCTACCAAGTGATCTAATGTCTTCACACCAAAGTTTATGTTTTATACATAATTTCATGGTTTTTTTCAAATCTGTTCCATGTTGCAGCTTCCTAAGTTTGTTTTTCAGTAATTTTCATACTTCTCTTGAATCAGTGACACGTTTTGCTATTTGCCACATACACAACACATTGTTTATTGAGTAATTCTCTCAGTAAGACTTATACATACATCACTTGAACAACAGTCAAGGCAAATCAAAATAATCTGAACAAACACACTTTCCTACAACTCATGACATTGACTTGTTACAAATACTCTGCATATAGACATTGTGTAAATTATCAAAATGTGCATTCCACTGCTGATTTAATTATACTTTTATCTTTCATCGGAATGTATCTTCAAGAGGCATTCATGGACCTAATCAAATGGAACTATCAGAGAGCGAGACATAATCAGATGTACATGAACTCTCCAACACACGCTGCTTCAACTAGGGAAAGGAGTTTGAAAAGGAAACACGGTATGGGAAATGGAGAATATTACTAACCTTTGGATGGGTTTTGATTTCTTATCGTATCATCCATCTTCGTTGGTGTAGAATCTTTTTCTCTTATTGCTGCTTCTCTCTTGATTTTCCTTGACTCCGCTTCATTTGCTTTGGCTAGTGTTTCAGTTTTTTTCATAAGCATCTGGAAAGAACCCCCGAAAAAAAAACTTGAGTTAGTACCATGAACAATCACTACACCAAGATATGAATTAAGGGTCAGAGTTACTGTTTTACTGCCTTGATTTCTTCTTCTTTAGCGTTCAAACTGTGGTCTTTCAATTCGCAGGACTTCCTCAAATTTAGGACTTCTTTCTGAAGCCTATCATATAAAAATCCTGATACCATGTCTTCACCATCAGTATTATCAACCTCGACATCTTTAATATTTTTGCAGCAGTCATTCATGCCTTTACTGTTCCTCATTTCTTCAATTCCTCCGCAGTTACCCGTTATTTTTTCAAATGTTATGTTACTGTTTGCCTCCGTATTTTCCTTCACACTGTTATCGTCAATGACCTTATTCCTGGAAGCCCATAAACCTTTTCTCAACAAACTTTCTCCAGAAGGATATTTGTTTCTCAAACTATTAACTGGATTAATTTCTGCTGTAACAATTGAAGCTTGTTCTTGATCCCTCGTCTGCATTGAGTTTTTAGCAATGGCGGAATCCCTTGGTAGTGATGTTGATATCTTTTTCTTTCTATTGTTGCTTGATAAGATCCCAAATAAGTTATCAGTTTTTACTAAGCTTTTCAATATCCAAAACCTTCTGTCTATTCCTCTTCTCGAGTACTTTATTCTCCTCCTGCATTATATCAGCATTTTTGTTGATGTTCTGATGTAACCCAGGTCAACCCATATTTGATTCAAAGGATACCCGGCATATTTTGATTTGTCTCCTGAGCTCGAAGTTCTGATTCTGAACCTCCTCTATTATTAGCGCTCTTTCTAGAGCATTTTTCAATATTTTTTCTGCTTCAAGAAGCGCTGCTTCTTTTGATTTGATGAGACGTTCCATAGCCTTCTTATCCTCTTGCAGTGCAGCAACCTGATGGTCAAACACCGAAGTTCAATGTACCTTTGAGCTCTAGTTATAAAACATTCGGATGAATAGAAAACATGTTTTTCCTCGTCTGAGTACCTTATTTGTTCGCATCTTAAGTTCTGCTTCTAACGGAGCAATAACCAACTCAATGGGAATAGAATCATCATCCTTTTGATTGGCATAAACCCTCCGCAGAGTCTCTTCAACTGCATATTGAGCAGCAAGAGCTTCACGCTTCTCACCTGTGAGTTTCTTGATGTCCAGATTCTGCATCAATTATATCCAGAATACTTAAATCATTTTACTTCATAACTTTTTACGCAAGCACTGTAAAAAATGAACCAGAAAATGAATACCCACCTTTTGTTGAATAAGGCTTTCATTGATTCCTATCCACTTCACTTCCAAGCTGTCAGATTATTGTTCGGTCAAATTGATATAAATGCCAGATATTGATAATGTATGCATATATTTCATCTCCACATGTTTTACTGTTCCAATCTTTGTTTTCTTTTTATATATTTCAAAGCCAATGATATTTGGATTTGAAGTTCATTTTCAGAGATGTTACCTCTTCCACAGCCTTAGCCTTGAGAATTTCTGTTGCAATCAATGCTTTAATTTCACTTTGAGCCTTCCCCAATTCCCTCTCCTTCTCTGAAATTATAGTAAAATTCAGCATGCAATCGGTATTAACCAGTATAAGATATATTAAGGTCTGTTAAAGTAGAAAGACATTTGAAAACATGCGCTTTAAATGTTAAACTGATGTTCAAATTTCCATTTAGGGGAAGGTGGTCAAAAACCGATACATTTGACTTGAAGTATAATATAAAATTTTTCATAAAACCAAAACGTATGGTATGATATTTAAAAAAAGCTCAAACTTTTAATAGATACAGTGCTTAACTTGTGCACTTATCGTCAAGTGGGGTGTGAGGCGAATTCCTTTCCTGACCTAATATCCGAGTTATAAATTATGTTGTGATTTTTTTGTTTAAGTGATCCGTCCTAGAAACAATCGTTAAAGTATGGATAAACTGATTCGTTGATCTATTAAAAAAAAAAAACAAAAACAAAAAAAAACAAAAGAACAATTTGGAATATCTGCAGCAAGGATAATACAATCATCTACAATAAGCTTCAAACTTTGGAGTCAATCCCAAGCTCAATATAATATGACAACACACACCAAAGAACATAAGCAACACAAAAATTGAAGTGCCACATTGAAGCATATGTGGTTAATCTTTAAAGAACAAGGAGGGAAAAAATTGGAAATCAAACCTTTAAGCAGATTCTGTAATCGATTGAGCTCCAACACAAAAGGGACTGTGTGAGAAATAGAACAAGCATCTTCTCCATTAAAAGCATCCATTTTCCTTCTGCTTATTTACTACTGCCGCTAATGAGTTTAAATAACAGGAATGTGTGGATCAATAAAAGGTGGAGTTGTTAGTTTGTGTAAGAAAAGAGAAGGAAAAAAGCAATAATTATTGATGGATGTTCCTACTCCCATAATAAGAATCCATATTTGCAAACGGGTCGTATTTTGTGAGACATATCTCTTATTTGGGTCATTCATGAAAAAAATATTACTTTTTATTGTGAATATTGGTAGGGTTGGCACGTCTCACAGATAAAGATTCGTGAGACCGTCTCACAAGAGAACTACTCATTTGTAAGGAATTGACCGCAAAGAGTGGGGCTTTGGATTGGGATTTCCCCCAGCAAACTCTTGAAAGGAACACTTGTTGATCCGGCCTTAATTTCCCCAACACTCACATTAAAAGAATAAACGTGGATTGTCGGGTACACACTTGGAGCAAGAATCAAGAATCAGCACCTCTCTATGGTCATCATCTGAAAACGTTGATAATTAGTTGCTTAAGCGTTAAAACCTCCCAAACTCTAGCTTAATGACTCAACCAAGAAAATGATACATATCATTAGTGGAAAATTGAAATGAAGTTGCTTAAAATTAGTATACATAATAAATTGCGAACACAAAATTGTATCTAATCTAATTTTCCAATTCCAAAAATATAAATTTTACATCTCAAAGAAAATTTGGAGGTAAGTATATGAATAGTCTTGTCGTGTCATATGACTTTTTTTTAACACGTTTTTTTGTTTGGTAAGGCGACAAAGCCAAGGCTCCATTCCTATTGAATAATTCTTGCATTAAATAGAGGAGAAGACAAAGATGTTTAGATTAGTGGAGTAGAATAAATTCAATGTCTTGTTGGAAGTAATGAGATTTAAAAGTGACTTTAATTTGGTTTCAAGCCCAGAATTAGCTGTTGCCCTGTCTCGGTTTTAGTTGGTGAATTTTGCAAATAATAATAAGTTGTTTTTGATCAAATAAAGGAGAGTGAGTAGGAAAATTTGCTTTGTATCCTTATATTCCAGAATTTTTTATAAATATTGAACCTTTTGTGTTGCTAATTTCCAATAATCGAAGTATCATATCCTCATTATTTGAGCCACTGATTTTCCTTTTAAAAAGTTAGAAATAAAAAATATGATTGAATGGAGAAGAAGAATATAATTATTCAATTTGGTGGAGTAAATAAGTGATACGAGTTCAATTCTTCTTACTAATATTTTCTCGGATGAAGTTGTGCTATTTACTTGACTAATTACTATTTTAGTAGTTGTGCTAGTTACTTGACTAATTACTATTTTAGTGTGAAAGTTTATTCAGTACACACTAAAATATAACCGACAAGAGTTTCATATTCACACAAAAAACGAGGAGTACTCGTGGAACATGGAGGAGTGTTCGTGGTAGTGTTCATGATTCATTTGCTCTTGTACCCGGACGTATAAAATGCCCATTGAGTTTGGGCTTGGAATTAAAGTTTGGATTAAAATGGGCTGTGGGCATTCGGGTATTGATTACTTCTTATTGGGTTAACTTTTCACAATGTAGGCCTCTTATAGGATTTTGGAGAAATGGGGCCCATATCTAATTGTATCACTTAAATTGTTAGTAGTGTTGTTTGTTTAGCTTTATGTTTCCTTGTCCAGTTAATTTTATTTGTTGGAAAAACCAACGGATTCAAAATATTTTAATAATCAATTAATTTTATTATTTTATTATTTTTTAATCCCAAAAAAAAAAAAAGAGAGAAACCCAAAAGACTTGTATACCTGAAATGGTTCCATGCTCTTTTAATCGATGCATGCACGTGGAATCTTGTTCAAACTTAAACGCCCAAAATCAAAAGTTCTGCTTATTTCTTTCTCATTGAACTAAAAAAGTTAAATTTACCACCTTAAACTCGTTCAAATCTTAAAACAAGAATCAAGAATCTTATTAATTAAAAAATCAAAATCTAATTCGTCATATGAAACAAGAAAGAATCCAATAATAATTACAAAAGCAGACCTTTTATAGGAGAATTCTGTTATTTACAGGAGCATCCTAATAATTCTTACCTGTAATGTGTGTGGAATTTCTGCGCAAAACCCATGTAGCAGTGTAGCGTGTATTCATGGCACTTGGCCTCTGCCTTTGCCCGCCAACAAAATCTTCTCTGTCTCACTCACGTATTTAATCCACCATCTTCGGTTACTCACTGAGCCAGTCTCAAATAACCCTTAACCGCCAAAAGCTGCCACCAAATATCCTACTTATCCTTTGTCTCATTCTCTGCGCTGAACTCAGTCCAAGTTGTTTTCTTCCGTTCGGGCTTATTTGCTTTCTTGCTTTGATTCTTGTGGTTTTCATTGTTGGAATTCTTGCTACTCAAGCTTTCAGGTACGTAGAAGCCTTTATGTTTGTTTGATCAGTGGTTTTTGCGTGTGAATGCTGGTTTTTTAGTGTTATTTGTGGATGGTCTTGAGGTCGATCAAACTTCTTCAACATAGCACATTTCGTTTTTGGTGTAAAGAGACGATCTCTTTAGTTTAGTTCAGCAATACAGAGGATGGAATTCCACCTTTTTGAATTTTTTCTGGTTCGTGGTTATTATTGTTTTTACTTTCTTTGGCTTTTGAAATTATTACCAAGCGTGTTGAGAACCAGAATTAGCCAATTGATTTCTAAAATTCTGGTTTTTAGCAAAGTTAGTGTTACGGGGTTTTATTCATTCTGTGCGATCATAACTTGGATTGCTTGTTTCATGTGAGGGGTAACTAGTGAATGACGATTCTGTTTGTAATGTTTCTCTTTCTCTATGTTTTCGTTGATCAGCATGTCTGAAGAACAAGTGATGAGAGCCTGGGAAGAGAGTGTGATTTCACAGGAAAAGGGCAACCGGACTATTCACTATGTCATACGGGACACCACTGGGTATCATCTCCTTGCTGTGGTGGGGACTCAGAGAGGGAAACACATGATTTATACAATTGCAAGGGATTTCATACTAGTGTTTGGGTCAACCAGTGAAGTCCATGCTGGAAAGAGATGGAAAAGAAGACGTGATGTGGTTGAATGGCTTGTATCACTAGTCTCAAAACGCGCCCCGATTTTGTCTGATTCAAGTATGCTATGCTTATTCATTCTAATTATTTGAAATCAATGATTATCAGGAAAATATTGTACAGGACTTCAATTGTTTTGAGAATTCTATATTCACATTATGAGTTTCCAATAGGTAAGTTGCATGAGGTACAGCTAATCGTTGCAAAGACGGCATCACTAGAATAATCATGCCTTGAAAACCATGCAGGGGGTTTTGCACTACACAGAGAGACAATTTGGAAGCTTTTGTGCTTTAGACGTTAAGTTTATGCATTTGGCTCTTAGATTGTTTGCCAATGCTCATTTGAAATGCTATTTTTCTCCTTTTATTATGTTGTCCAATCCATTAGCTTGTTGTGTGCTCGGTCATTTACTAGTTTGATGAGATGATATTTTCAAGTAAGTTTCCCACTCAGTAGAATTGATCTGTGAAGTGTAATATATCCATGAGTTTATATATCTCGGCTCACTTTTCAATTTTTCAGATGAACTAGAGGAAGCATCAACATAGGCTTTGGTAGAAGAATGCACATTTTCTCTCGGAATGTCTTTATTATTTTGTTCCTTTCCAATTACTGACAGTTGGAGCCTTCCTTTTGGTGGTAGTTGTTTCTTAGATCCTACTATATTTTTATGAAATATTCATGTCTTTATGATTTTTATTTCCTAAAATTTAGTTATTTCTGTAAAATCTCTCATTCCCAACTTCCTTTTTAACTACTGATTGAAAAGAAAGATTTTTCATCTGAAGAGAAAGTTTAAGGGGGAGAATTGATATTAGCTTAACTCCTCCAGTCTCTTTGGCAGACTTGTAGGGACTAATTGAACATATTTCTCATGTTGGTTCCTTCATTTGTTTCTCCATATCAAGAGTATATCATCATTTTGGCAATGGAATAATTTATTGATCACGAGTTTTTCTCGCGACACTTAAGCATCTCTTAGGTACAAACAGTTTTAGCTATTTACACCCCAAAACTTAGCATTGCTATGCAATTTAACTAGAAACAGTTACAATACACGAGTTGCATGTCTTAGTTCACAGACATTTTTTGGAGTCAAACTTTCTTATGTTGAGCTATGTATATTATAAACTCGCGAACATCGGTATTTCATCAACAAACTCGAAATCTGAGATACATTGTCAAAGTTCATGTTTAAAATTTGCTTCCAATGTCATACTTTAAGATTGAGATAACTTACGGGGAACTTCTCATTTAACACAAGTCAGTACTTTTATGGGTGTGTGTTAGGTCTTGATATAGGATTCATTTACTATAAAAAATAGATGATATGCTATCTTAATTTTATATCCTATTATGTATACTCTGACTGAGTATAGTTTATCATAATTTTATAACCTAATTTGTCCTGTTTAAACAAAAGAAATCTAATACAATGTCTTAGTAAACTAGCCTTGTGCTTTCTAAAACATAATATTAATCGCATAATTCATTCGATTGATTTAAAAATAGGTGTGCTGACTGGACTGCATCGGAAACTTGTCTCACAGTCGGTTTTCAGCACTTTCTGTTACAGCGTCGAACTGAAAAGCATATTAAATAATTTCATGGCTTTATTTTGAACCTTCACCACAGCATTTGCTTCTTTGGTTCCCTTTCTATTTTTGTTCTTTAATTTACTATTCAGATATTTCCCTATAGATTCAGTTGTTTCTTACTATCATAGCCGATCCATTCCACCTCGAACTTCCAGCTATGATATATCCCACATATGCATACAAGTTGAAAAATTGCTTCTTTCTTTTTTTTTTTTTATTTCAAAGCTTCGAAAAGTTCCGCCCTTTAATAAAAATGATGCATGTCAATCCCTGTATAGTTAAGCATGTACATTTGTAACATTGTATAGTCAAGTATATACATTTGCAACATAGATTCAAATTGCAAAAAGAGACACAAAATATCTAATAATTAAAGGATAATGATGATGCGTTGAGAAGTGTATCCATTGGTGCGATGCGGATCATGCCAATTATGAGAATTAAATTCAGTGACTTTTTGTGCATAGGACTAATACTTCACTCCTTATAAGGTATTTCTGCATCGCACCAATGGATACACTTCTTAATGCAATTCATGGCATGTTTAGCCCTAAGCGACGCATTGTGTGATGAGTCAATAAGATACCATGGTTTGTTCATCGAATGCAATTGATTAGCTGCGGTCTTGCCATTGTTTCCTTTATTTTATCCCCATCACTATTCCGTGCACTCTTAGGTACCGTTTGACTCCAAGGATAAAATAATGAAAAATGAGATACTATATGTATGATAGATCTATATATATAGATAATATAATGATTTATGACTCTAATCCTTTGTAAAACTCGAGCCATGAAACAATGATGTGCAATCAATTAATGTCTAATTCTTCGCACCAAATGATGTGTCTTAGGATTCTTTTACAAGTAACTATTAGGGGTTGGTGGTGAGTTATTATAAATTTTAATCAATGCATGAATTTTTATGTCATAACGATATATGGAGTAAGGAAACATTATACAATATCAATATTTACCTCCTTAAGCATTTTCACACGCACACCCATGACAAAAAGAACTTTGATCTCTCACTATGAATGAAAATTATGAAATCAAATGAGATCAATAAATATGAGAACTCAAGAAGAACTCTTACATCTGAAACGAGGAATAACCGAACCAAAGCTTATCACCCTTAGCCACATAATATTGCTATTGCTGGAAATAACAGAGGAGATGGTCGACTAAATCATATAAAAGTGCAAAGGTGGGCACCTCTGCATTGCGTATTTTATTGTAATACATATAATATGTGGTGTAGCGAATCCTACATGAGTTCTAACATCTAATTTTTGAAATGGTAATCACATTATGAAAATCTCTTTTAGATTAGCTTGACATAGTTTTATCTCCTCCAAGTGGCTCTAGTGCAATGGGCATGGCTTGGTTAAAGCCGTTGGACTGCCAGATAGGAAATGATGCATCATTTAATTGTAAAGTTATTACGAGAATCAGCGAGTTCTTAGAAAAAATAAACTTTTTAAGAAAAAATTATCTCGAGACCAATCGAAGGTGTACACGTGTTTGAGAAAACGTGAGGCGGATGTAGCATTAATTCAAATGTTAAATACTAGGAAAAGATGTAGTGTTTCATACTCGTTCTTTTGCAAATTACTTTGGAGACTCCGTCTTACTTTGAGAGTTCGAGGTAAAATTGCAGATTCCTAGAGCTTTCCTCAGGGATAAGTCTAAAGTAACTCAAATCACTTATCTGGGGAAAGAAAGCCGTCTCCTTTGTGTTTGATTGTACCTAATTTATGTTTAAATTTGGGATTTTGATGAATTCATCTTCTTTGTCTTCGTATAGATGTGTGCATTTTTTCTTTTGTCTTGTGTGTGTATTCATGGTTGATTATGAATGTGTCCACACAAGCACATGCGGGGGGAAGAAGGGAAAGTACTTGTGTCAAATATTAGGGTAGCTTGTATCAACGATTAGTTCCTTACTGGTAGCCGTTTCACATATCTGTGAACTCTCTTGTGTAATTATCTCTATGTTATGCCAAATTTATCGACCCTGTTATATTTACTTTCTCAAATTGGCTAGATTTTGTGGTTTTGAATGTTATTACTTGTAATGCAGTATCATTATTTTTACAATTTCACCTTTAAAAATTCAATCAATGTCATGTGGTGACTTTCTTTGAACCAATGTGTTGTTTAATATTGAGATTCTGAAGTTTGATGGAAGTAATTTGTTAGCATGGTTAAGGTGGCTATCTTTGAGGTTTTAATATTTATAATGGTTTGAGCTTTCAGGATTGGTATTTATGTGTTCCAACTAAGCCCAACTTGATTTTTGTATATCTTGATCATCTCCAGTGGTCATTATTAAATATCATTTGCCTCTATTTTCCGAGCATTATTGATTTTCCACTTTGTCCTTTATATTGATGTTGCTTTCTTTAATTTTCGGGTTGAACCAACAACCAGGGATTCATTCCCTGTTACTGTTTTCATTAGCCTACACCTCATCTAACAACTTTGTGAAAATTATTTGGAGTATATTTGATTGGTGCTTTTGTTCTCTCTCACTCACAGGTCGTATTCTGCTGAGTATATGGAATGAGCACTTTGATTTGTACCTACTATTAATTTAGCTTTTAAAAGACACATTAAGTCTTTTAAACAGCAGCCACTTATATTGTCAATCACTCTTGCTATCAATCATGGAAAGAGGAATGAAACATAATACAACAATGCTGAATAATAAAGATAGATATTTGAATTTTGCAGAATAATCGCTTTCAAGGCACTTACAACACGTATTTTGAGATGCGTACTTAGAAAATGATTGGAACTTCATTCTTTAGTTTATTGAGATAGTTTTTACCAGTGAGATCCATTTGAGCTAGTAACAAAGGAAATGGAAGCTGTGAATAATTGGAAGTTGTAGTTAAAGAGTATAGATTTCATATAGCAACTATTGGATTATTTTTTCTTTATTGTGAATATGTTTATGTAATTTAACATTTTTCATGTTAACTTCCTGTCAGAGCACCAGCGACTACTTGATACCACACCTTCTCTACAATATCTCATGTCAGTGATGACTCGTTTCTCCGCTCGTCGAAGCCCCAGCCCTTCAGATGAGGAGGTAGTTCTCATCATTTTTCTCCATGCAAATGTTTTCTGATAACATCTGTCTAGATACAGGTCTTTATATTTGATTGATTGAAAAACTTGATTTCAGATCCAAGGGTCCAGTGTAACGGTAGAAGAAAATTCAGATATTGTGTGGTCAGGCGATTCTTATACGTGCTGTAAACAGCTGACTCATTATCCAGCTTTCAACAGAAGTGGAACTGACATACCGGTATGTCTCGAATATGCTACCGATCTTGCATTTGACTACTCACGTTTGTAATAGTTCTCACAATCATAGTCATGACCTGTAGGTGTACTCCTTTGCATGGGTCATGGGCGAAGGTGACAAGGACCTTATATGTTACATTGAAGATATGTATGACGATCAGCATGGAGAGAAAATGGTTAAAGTGCGATGGCTAAACTTTCAAGAGGAAATTAATTTTCCAATTCCGAGCTTAAACTCCGATGGTACAGAAGTTTTTATGACTCCTATTAAGCAGGAGATAAGTGCAGAGTGCATCGACGGTCTGGTTGCAGTTTTGACTCCAAATCATTTCAAGAAATGTCTGGCGCTTCTTCCGCGAGACATATCTAGTTTAAGTTATTTTTGCCATCGGGAAATTATAAACAAAAGTGTGAATCCCTTTAGTTTAAGTAAATTGCGCGGCTACTCTACTCAGCCAGTCCTGTGCACTCTGGAATGCGTTGCTTCCCGGCAAAGCAAGTGTAGAAAAAAATCAGCTCAAGAATTAGAAGGTTCTGCTCCTGAGGAAACTGGAATGCATAGTTCCAAGAGTAATAAAAGTGGAATTGTGAATCAGACTATTGGGAATCAAACACCTTCAGTATTGGACAATCAGGGCAAAAAATGTGAAACGAGTGGCCAAAGAATGAAAACCAAACTGTCAAGCAAGAGACCTATGGATAACAATCTTGTTGTGCCTGAGCCTCTGGGTCCAGTACCATCCAAGATCGATAAAAACATTGAGCTCCTTTGTCAGGACAGTGGCATGCGAGGCTGTTGGTTCAGGTGCAAAATCTTGCGTTCAACAAAAAAGTGCCTGAGAATTCAATACTATGATGTTGATGACGTTGATGGAGCTGGGAAACTTGAGGTATGTATAATTATGCGTATACCATTGGAGTTTCCTACTGTCAAATAATCAGACTGCATACTTGAAAACGAGTACTTAATGGTTTTGACAAGTGACTAAATATATATCCCTAGTAATCTATTGAAGTGTGAATTGTACAGGAATGCGTTCCAGTTGCAAGAGTGGCAGATACTGATAAATTAGGTATAAGATGTGCTGGCCGCCTTACAGTCAGGCCATGGCCTTGTAAGGATTCTTCAGACGCTAAGCTTGAGGTGGGAGTGGCAGTTGACGCACATTGGTGCGATGGTTGGTGGGAAGGTGTTGTAATTGGTTGCGACCCATCAACCTCAACTAATCTACAAGTTTACTCGCCTGGTATGTATTTCAATTTGCGTCTTTAATGCCTCAATGTTAAGGGTTCGATTTAGTTATCATTTTGTGGCAGGAGAGAACAAGTTCTTGACTATTGAGAGGAACAATGTAAGAGTTTCAAGGGACTGGATAGACAACAGATGGGTAAATGTCAAGCCAAAGCCGGACATACTCTCTTTCTTAACTTCAACTCTGAACCCCGCCCGGGAACTTCCACCACTCCCAGTTTTCTCCAACACTAATCCCTCTGCGGAGGAGAATAAGAATGAAGGTGGCCCTCAGAAAATTGGAGGCACTGAAACTGATAAACGCCAATATCCAAACGTTTCTGCGTCTGATGATCTAAAATTCAAGAACCTTCATTTCAAAAAACGACTAATGAACAGGGACGGTGAAGGAAATTCTCGCACAAGTTCTGGTAATGTGCGCAACGCGGTGCCAAACATTGGCTGCCAGTCTAAGCCATGAAACAGGAACATCGTTCGGCTGCAGCAACACCGTATGTAGTTCCTAAAAAATAAACAAACTCCTCTTGGGACCATCAGTTTTATGTTTTTGTTTTTAATTTGTTTATGTTCATCACTACAGTTGCATGAAACTACAATTGCTAAATGCAATTTTTCTGACTATTCAATAGCATTGGCAAGGTCTAAGGTTGCATTTGGATTGACTTTTTAAGCCCATAATAACAAATTAATTGGTTTGCTTCAATAAATATGTTTAACAATGGAGTTTAGATTTTCTAACTAGTTATTTTTTGGATTTCAAATTAACCTCAAACAAAGTCATTTCAAATTAAACTTTCAAATATTTATTTTATCCAAACCTCTTATCCAAATTCAATTTAAAGGTTTATTTCCGGATTGTTATAGCGTTAACTAGCTAAAGAGGATGCAGTTTTTGCACTTGGCCTTGGGTTTTGCCAGCATGATACTTCCGCTCATGCCTTTTACTAATGCTTTGGAAGACTTTTGCCTTTAGTTGAGGTCAATTCTTTGCACTATCCCCAACTTTAAACGTCCTTCCCACGAATAGACAGGGTCCTGCACGTGAGATGATGTGTTATCGGTTAAATAGAAGTCTAAATTTTTTTTAATTAAAAAAGAAAATTGTACAGTTTTATTCTTGCAAATCATAACATTTTAAACCTAACATATTACTATTATTATGATTTTTTTTTAGAGGAAGTTGATAACCATTATTTTTTTAGCAAAAGTTGATAAATTCTTTTGACTTTTGAGCTTTCTTTTTTTCTTTTTTTTTTTTAGTTTTCATTTTTGCATTCTTTTTGAAACACGAGAAAATGGGCTGGACATTTTGTAGACTGGGGAATGACCCCTTATTCAAGTCTGTGGCCCATAACTTTGGTGGGCTATAAGTGGGGCAGAACAAAATTGTGGTTGACCAAATCGAAGTCCACAAAGTAATCCCCAAGAAATGGCCAGACTTACGTCAGCTGTGACGTGTCAAAAATATTTCGATGGTCCGATTTCCTCCAAGAAATAAATGGTGACATCATAAAGGGCTATATTGTCATTTTAAGCATCGAATTTGAAGTTTCTCAGAAAGTCCAATATTTATTAAATAGATATTTGGCCCTTTCATTTCGTCGATTAATTGTTTCAGTAATTTCCAGGCCACTTCATTGTGATTTTGTTCCCATATCACTTCTATAAAGCCAGGTTTCAATCCTCGACACCCATTGAAACTACTTCTTCTCAAAATCTTTTGATTCTTCCACACTCTTAGCATATTTGAGCTTCATCAACAATGACAGCATGCGTGGATAATCCAAGAAACCATCATAGGCATCACAGTGCATGCTGCCATGGAACTAATCCCCTCTCCAAATTCACTACTAAACTTGGCAGGCCAAGGACTCCAAATCTTGATCCGCACCGTTCTTTGAACCCACGTGCTTGTTACAAGGAAGTGATCAACGATTGTCGAAGAGTAAATCCTGAAGCATACAGCGAAGATCTAATCTGGCTGAAAATGAGGAAAGAAGCAGCATTCGACATCATGCAAGAGCCCATCTTAACAAATTACTATCATTCTACGATACTGTCTCATGCTTCACTTGAGAGGGCTTTGGCGAATTATTTAGCACTCAAGTTATGCAATGCAGACCTATCGAGAGAAGCCCTTTGCGACGTTTTCTTGAAAGAGTTGTTCGAAGATATTGGAATCCAAAGTGCAATTAGAGACGATCTTAAGGCTGTGAGAGAGCGAGATCCAGCCTGTGTGAGCTACGTTCATTGTTTTTTGAATTTCAAGGGGTTTTTAGCCTGCCAGGCATATAGACTGGCGCATAAATTTTGGATTCAGGGGAGAACTGTGCTAGCATTCCTGATCCAGAATCAGGTTTCAGAAGTTTTTGCAATGGATATACATCCAGGAGCCAAGATTGGGCCTGGAATTGTATTTGATCATGGTACAGGAGTCGTGATTGGAGAGACGACAGTGATTGGAGACAATGTTACCATTTTGCATAACGTAACGTTAGGAGGTACAGGGAAGGTTAAAGGAGACAGGCATCCTAAGATCGGCGACGGGGTTTTGATAGGGGCTGGGGCTAAGGTTTTGGGCAATGTTAGAATTGGAGAAAAAGCAAAAATCGGCGCTGGATCGCTTGTTCTGAAGGAAGTTCCAGCTAAAGCTACAGCTGTTGGAAATCCAGTTAGAATTGTTGGATTGTGATAGATAAAAGATAATACGACAGAATAAGAGAATTGGTAAAGGCTTGAGCTTCCTCGTCTTTACATATGATTCTATGTAATTTCAGATTTCAAATTGAGAAATCTAATTGTTTTATAAGTTAAGCGTCTTTGTTTGCCTGCTTACTAAATCTTGTTAAGCACTTCATGGTCGATCCAGCAGATAGTGAACACGATTATATATTCTTGTATGTATAAATCCATATTCTCTCAATTTTTTATTCTCGGTATTGAGAACACAAGTGCAAATCGAAATTTAATATAGATAAAGTAGGACTTTTTGTGAGTTAAATATAATATATTGACCAAAGCTTAAGGATAAGGAAGAGTTGAACTAAGTAAAGGAAATTATGAGAGATTTGACTGTAAATTACTCAAATGAGGTGAAGAAATTGTAAACTGAAGTCTTTTAAATTATTATTAATATATTAAATCTCTCTAAAAAATAAGTGCATGAGATGAGGACTCAGTTTCTACTGAGTCAACAAAGATAATCATTAATTATATTATGACAGCGATTTAATCATATGAGAAGCTACCCGATGCAGTACTTAGCACCAAGTATTGATTTGTAAAGGAATACATTAGAATTGGTACAATTATAAGTTTCGAACTCCACAAATTTTAAGGATGAAGTGACACTAAAAACTCCCCAAAGAAATGCTGAATTTAGGATCATGAAACTAAGGATAGTAATTACACATTAAGTCTTATGTTCAACAATAAACTGTATCAGCTTCACTTTATGCCAGAGTTTGAAACTTAGCAGAGAATGAAGCAGCATTTTTTAGGGTGGTCAAACTCGGGTTTCTCCAGTTACCCCTCCATATAATGCCATTCTTACCACCTGGAAGATAACTGCAAAGCCCAAGAGCATATTTTTTTGTTCATTAGTCAGACACGGCTAAGATTCATGAATCATGACAACGACGAATATGAAACGCCGAACGCGTTGATATGAGAGAAGATGAATGCGCCTCAGGCTTACATGATATGACAACCAAGACTGCGAATAGAATGAGAACAATGTGTGTTGGTTCAAATGCCTTTTTGGAGGGTAAAGAACCAACTCCTCTTCTTGTTATGTTCTTCTCAAACTTGGCCACCTTCTTCTCCGCCAGCCGCTTCGACACAGTCTACACAACCACCCCATTTTATTCATTATAAATTGTTGACGACGATGCATCCCAATAATATAATATAATCACAAGCCTAAGTTCAAGGGGATGATAAAAACACTTTTTTAGTTTTGTTTCAAAAAATCCATTTTATCGTACACTGATTTTTCTTTCTTCGGACAAGCCATTTAATTTAAATAAATAAAGAGAGAGAGATTTTTTTTTTAACGAGCAACCACGCATCGTGGTTAATTAATAATTGTGTCATAATAACCAACGAAGTGGTATCAAACACCATTGGTGACGTCATAAATTCTTAAAACATAATTTTCTTTCACGTTCAGTGACTCTCAACAGTCCTAAAATTCTTGAAACTTTGCGAATTCCCCCTCATACGCACATTATAACAGGGAAAATCACTTTATGTGTATAATCTCGTGAAATTTAAACCATATATAAGATTGTTGTTTCAGTTTCAGTTTCAGTTTCACAAATCGAGTTTTTTAAACAAAATCCCATACCTATTTTGCAAAAGCGGGGGAAATTGATGAGATCTTGACGAGGGTGAAAAGATACATGACAAGAACACGTATAAATCGAAAATGAAATTAATCAAAATAGTGCAAATTAAAAAAGCCATTAAATTAATCTGTGAATGCAGCTGGTGCTCATTCATCCTCAGAGAGAGATAGGGATACCATTTTTTGAGTGTCCGAGGAAGAAGTGCGCTGTTGCTGTCAGAAGACCAAAGACTTTTGTAAGACTTACGACTGAAACCTCGGACTTACGAATGAAACCTACGACTTTGGCAGTAAATATATAATTATCATAATAATGGTTTTGTTGTACTATGTTTTATCTATCTCTCTCTGTTAATATTTCCTTCTTTTACATATAATAATAAATAATAATCCCTTTTCAAATTTTTTATTTACCTTCCTTGCCAGTAAGGATCCAGGATTGATTGTGGCCTTATTTAGCATTAATATCATTCCGCATCGGATTGGATTCCTTCATATTTTCACAATTTCAATTTACGGAGACATCACTAAGAAGATTATTTATTTTCAAATCTTCACTCAATTTATATTTAAACATATATACATTAATTTTTTTTTACTCACACAGCGGTGGATATCGTCTAAAATAATGACAGAATAAAAACTCGAGTTTCTAAAAATCGCGTGTTTCCAAAACACAAATTATTCTTACGAATTACGATAAAGATGTGTTTTACGGCATAAAAATATTAAAATATTTGGAAGGTACACGTAGATCATATTTAATTTAAGACCTCAAATATAAAGTTAGAAAGAAATCTTAGACTTTTGCCTTCTTTCCATTTCAAATAGTACCAGTTGCATGAAAAAAGCGTAGCAGCACAAATTTTTTTTTCCCTAAATTATTTTCGTATATATAAACAACAAAATTTAGAAAATGTGTACAATGACTGGTTGCCCAAAAAAATAAAATGTTGTATCAAAATTGGATTCCTACAAGACCTGAGGCCTGAATGAGGAATAATATAAACACCACTGGGGGATATTGAAAAACATATCTCACCAATTTTGCAACTGAGAGGAAACACTTTTCGTAACGGGGTGGTATTCTGTATAAAGATGTCTCTTGGCCTTCTCTGAACCAGGTTGCCCGAGCCACTCATCATATAATCTTTTGATTCTAGGATTTTCAAAAGGATCGGTCGCCGATACCTAAATATTGGGATAAGTTAGGCATTTATAAGTCAAAATTAAAACTAGCAAGCAAAATCAACATTTTATCTAGAATAATACAATGGCATTTATGAAAAGAAGCTAATCAATGCATCAAATTACTGTTTTGATGAAGATATTCAGAATTTTTTCTACTCAAAATTATTTACAATAATGACATCAAGAATTACTCCCTCCCAACCTCAGGCACAGTTCAAGAGCATTATAGCTTTATGTTTTCTCAAGGATGTTCTGATATGAATGAAAAATAAACTGATCCATATATGCATATTATTTACAAACATCCATCCGTACCATTAACTAAAAGTGAACGGAATTTCAAATTCGGGAAAATTCTGAACAGTCATTCAGACTTAACCCACTAACAGTTACTTACACTTTCTGAATATGCTGTTTCCAACAATTGAATCAAATCCTTTGCAGATTGGCCAGCGACTGGCTTGATTTGACCTCCACCATTCAAGCATCCTGTAAAACGACCAAGCATGATAAAGCCAACTAAGATTCATAGAAGTAATAACACGATGATTTATAATACCAAAACCTTTTATATGCCAGGACAAAAATATTACCTGAAGGGCACGCCATAATCTCCAAAAAATGATATTCACACTTCCCACTTTTAATTTTTGTAACAATGTTTCGCAGGTTCCTGAATCCATAACACAGAGCAAATCTCAGGACAACTTTACCCTGTACCTGCATTGCAAGAATAATTTTTCATCAGAACACAGAATATAAAAATGGAATTTTTTTATTTGAAGAATGAGTGAATAGATGAGCTGATACGATATAGAGCAGACAACTTCATGCTTCTTGTATCAGAGGAGACAATTTCAGTGGTCAAACTAGAGCGGTTTCCAGAATCAGACAACAATTCCTCCCAAACCACAGAAAACAGTGTCCATGAACTGGATATATTGGACTTACTTCAAGAGTCACTTCACGGAAATCTGAGTTTCTGATAGTCTTATACTCGAGGGGACCTTCAATTTCCTTCCCGAAAAGCAGCTTTGCAGCGTATCTGAACACAGTGTCAGCATATCCTCCAGAGCTTCCATGAACTCCATAAAGATGGCCATCTTCATCTACATTTGACAATCTGTCAAAAACCAAAGTCACCCAATTAGTCCCTCACCACATCCATTTTCTAATTAACCTAGAGATGGTATAGAACCTCACAATTCATCCACAGGAGATTCCTCCAAATTTGTTAAATTAATAGATCTCAACTGCAACAATAAAACAATAAATTTTTAGTCAGTAAATAAAAAGTAGATAGAAGAAACAGGCGAAATCAGACTGCCACCACCAAAAACTAACCTTAATTAAATCTAAAACTTCTCCTGTAGTCAATACAGAATCAACTTCTGCAATTCTTTCACCATCAGAGTCCAATTGGAACACAAAATCATCACGAGCAGCCTCAAGTTTTTTGTCATAACAAGGCATAATAGTAACATGATAGATCTCCTCAGGCCTGCCCAAATATACAGTCAAGCAGTAAACATTAAAACACAAATCCTTCTCCAACCTCATGCTTTCAATATAGCCCATATATATGACTGATAATTGCGATTCATAAAAAGAATAAATAATTTCCTAACACAAAACCAGCTAAAATGCCCCTAGTAAGTTTCATGAAAAATAAGTTTTTTAAGTTCTAGTATTTTTTGTAACAGCATTGTCACCATATTATTAAGGTGGTTTCCGAAACCAACTCATACCATCCAAAACATGAGCATTGTGAAGAAACAGAGCAAACATTTATGAATATGATGCAAATTAAGGGATCACCTGAGACATAATTTTTGGAACATGTGGTTTTTAATGGCAGCTCCAATTGTTTGTTGAGGACTTTTCACTGAAGAAATATATGGTAGGATATAGGATCCAAGAGTTTTTTCTGCGTAGCATATCCAACCTGCAATTAACATCACGGAAAAGTCAGACACAGACTTTGAAATTGGACACACCGTAATTCAATCCTTAAACAGACTAAATTTGCTGCAGGTCACCCTCAACTCACCTTCAGCATGGAAAAAGAAAAAAAGAAAGATTTTTCAATCCATCAGGCATGCCATATCCAGGTGGGTGAAAAAGTGATTGGCATCTAACATGGGTACAATAATTGGAGATTTAAACTAGAAGACCGGAGGGCTGGGAAAGGGGAAAGTGGTATTTTATTTCTTGTTTTTCTTTAGTGGAAATTACATACCGGGACATGCAGATGAAATCATAGGGAGCAGGGGTGATTTTGGTTTCTCCTCATCAATTGGACTGCATTTGTTATAACGTTCTATGAATTCATTACATGACTCAATAAGTGTTAAATCCCGACTGCAGCTGGTATCAAATATGGCTTTCACGCCTAAGGACTTGAATAATGTTGTGAGCTTTCCAAACATCTGAAAAATATATAGTTTTTGGTAAGAGCAGAAAACATGAACCTGAGAAAATAATCATTCGACAGTATGGACAAATGGACAACGTGAGAAGTTCGGCATGTAACCTCTTACTCACCTGGTAAGGAGAAAGGCCAAAATGAACTGCAAGAGAAGCCCTGGACTGAGGAGAGAGGGAGACGATGACAGCTTTTCCTTTGTTGAGGTTGGAAAGAAACTCATCTAAACTTTGCCTCTCAAGCATAACCGTCTCTGCTGATGTTATGCACCCGCTGCATATACATCCCAAACATAAGTTTTTTTTTTTAATCTTTCTATTATAATCTATTCGGAATAAGAAGCAAAACAAGTTAAATACTCTTTTTACACCTTCCTTCCAAACAGTTTTATAGTTTTCTATTCCACCCCAATCTTTTCTGTCTCACGAAAAGAATATACACTCACATACAAAAGAAGAAATCCATTTAACTTGAGCATGAGCGCCAGCACAAGTCTAACTTACCTGCATGCTAAGCAGTCTTTGAGGGAAATCGTCACTGGCTCAGTTTGCACAGCTTTAGGAGCACTCCTTGCTTTTCCTACACTCTAATTCATAAACAACTACATAATGAATATGTTGCCAGCAAACTACTAAAACATTATAAACAGAAATCCCCTAAAAGGAAGCAGCGAAACACAAGCACAATCACGTATTTTCACAGGGAAACACGTGCATCTACCAATCGTCATGCTCATAATTTTACTTCCTTTGAGTTAGGATAAGAGCAAATGATTAGGTAAAAAATATTTACGAAGCTGATCATAAACTGTTTGATTGCGAAAAACCAAGAAACATCACTTCCCAAGAATCACAGGTCAAATTAGAGCCGAAAAGCATTGTCGCCGAACAAAAAAGCACAAAGAGATAACACGTCAAATATTAATTAATTTGTGTTTATAAATAACGAACAAAAAATCAGAAGGACTCGTCACCTCAGTTTTAATAACACAACCCTGAGATGGTGCTATGTAATCATTCAAATCCCCAATTCTCAACGTAGCTGAAAATTTCTCCGACATATTTATCGTAAGTGTGTTCGCAGAAAACAAAATTGAACGATACGCACTTGATTGTGCTAAAAAGAATCGATCTTTGAATATAAGCACTGCGGAAGATCAGGATTTGAAGCCTCGGAGGTTAAGAAAAAATTAGGGCTAGAAATGGCTGAAACAGCTGAACGGGAAATGTGGCGGTGAAAATGGGCTAACGTTTCCCTGTGCTGTGTCTAGTAGCTGCGCATAAAATTAAAAGTCAAATAAACAAACATAATATGTAATAATTTTTTTTATGTTAACAATTGCTTTGTTTTCATTTTCAGTCAAGTTGTTATAATACATGTGAGAAATATATTATATAATTTGGATAAAAATATTTGACACATTGCACTTCAAAAATTAAGTAATTGGAAAAATATAATTTTTATACTTATTCTTCAATTTGGAAAATATTAATTGTAAGGGATTGCTACTCTTAAAACTGATGTCATTTTGCGCATATAATATTTGCTATTTTTAAATTAATTTTTTTTATCTAAAGTATATAATTATTTAAAATTTTAAATTACATATAGGACTGAATCTAACAAAATAGATAAATATATTATTGTAAAGTTTAGAAAGAAAGATTATTTTATGAAAATAAAGATATTCACCAACAAAATTATATAATGAGAATATAATTATAATTTTAAATAAATTTTCACCAAATTAATATATGGATTCAAATGCAAATTCACCATTACTATTTTGAATATATCATTACAGCTATATTTACAACCATTATATCGCGAGATTCTACTGTTATATCGCGAGATTTTGTATTCCATATATAATGAAATTTTGACAAATTGAATTTTTACATTGAATTTTTTGTGTTGTACAAATTGATGTACAAACATAGATGTAAATATAACATCAATCTGCTACTTTTCCCCGAATTTGTATATGATTTACATTACATGTACACATGTTTGCTATGAAACTCTGCTATTTGAATGGAAAAGTGTTTGTGTACTTTGCATGTACTAAAAAATTTACTTGAGAAAAGTAATGATTGCATTTACAAAATAAGGTAATAATCAAAACAATTCCAATCAAACCCAATAACTGTCCTTTGATGAAACAATGCAAATGGAGATTGTGTTTGATTAGGCATGTCAACAATTCTCTCTTGTAGCACAATCTCTTCAATTATTGTCTTGCCTAGTTGTTCATGTGACACAACCTTAAATTATTCTATTGTAACTCGAATAACGACTACATAGCAGTGCAAGAACATCTCAAGTTTTGTCTAAGATACAACACCCTTTAATAAGTTGTAGGTTTTGCATTAAAAAATATTGGAACTTGTAAACTTTGCACATAAAACATTGCACCGAACACAATCCCAGACTTGCCCAAAATGGGCAAACCCCAGACTTCCTTTTATTACCATAGTACATATTCTACATCCAAAAATAACAAGTTTGTCCTATTAATCACCATCCTCCGTTGCTCTTTCCTTTGTTGTTCCCATACAAGCGGAAGAGGCTGAAAGCTGAAATGGCCGAGAGCACCACCATGGAAAGACTCACCAGTAACGAACTGGCTATGCCCTCCCCGACTTGGTTGCAGAATTTGCCATACATGTTGCATATCTTCATCCATTGCATTTCCGTCTGCCCGAATTTCGCAAACACTGCCGATTGCGCGGCCGCTGCCACCGCTGCTAACGTCACGTAAGCCATCACCTGGAAATTAGTCATCCACCAAAAGTATAAATTAACAAAGATTTGATCTTTCCCCTTTTCACTAAAAAATTCCAGCTACTTAAATATCTTGGACGTAAAAAAACAAGAATCCAAGAGGTAGATGCTCAGGTTTAATACAAGTCGACATATACAATCTTACTGCAGCACAATTATATTCCATACCTGATCTCCAGAGAAAATGGCCCAAGCCAAGGGTTTGTTGAACAGAACACTCCCTCTAATCATATTCACAACGCACCTCAAAACTTGCACCAGCGAGTAGGCAGCAGCTAGCCCATCAGCTACGACCAAGAAACTGCAAATATTCAAAAATAAAAAAAATGGAACCATGGCTTTTATGAAAGTCGTAACTATATATATATAAATTCAAACAAGTTATTTTGCATAGATCTTACACAAGGGCTTTCATGTCTGTAAACTTGGCCTTCTTCTGGATGGTGAAAATCTCCTTAACCTGAGAATCTGTGCCTATAAGAACAGCTGCAAGAATGGCCAAAGCAGAAATCACACACCTCAGGACCAGTTCCGCCAGCCTCACCCTCCTATCAATCACCTTCAATTTGATCCCATGATACACAGGAACATTACCCGGACTGGGGCTAACACCCACATTAAGGTAACTCATCTTCACCAAATTCTTGTCTTTTTACTAAGCTTTTGCAGCAAGCAGTGGAAGAATGATGAAGTGGTTGGGAAGACCAATCCAACTTCACACAACGACAATAAATTTTAGTAATAACTCGACGATTCAATGCTTACCTACCTATATTCCACCACTTATATAGAAATCACCCAAAAGTAAAAAGTAAAAAAATGGCCCATAAGCTAATCTCCAAATTTCCATTAACTAAATATATCAAATCAACAATATGGACTACCACTAAGAGCCCTTTCTCTATATATTTTACACGTGCCTCGTGTCATGATAGCGGATGATGACAAATTTTTTTTTTTACATTACCTGTCAACCCAAAAAAAAAATCCTGATAAAAACTCGCATTCCAAAATTTGTTTCTTTTAATCGGTAATGGGATTGGGCCTAGGCTAAGGATATGGGTATCAGTAAAATTATTTTAAATAAAAATAAAAATATATCGTGTAAAAAATGAAATAAATTTACTATAGGATATCTACTTAATTAGATAATAAACTTTTACGAATTATGTTTCATAGTAAAATTCTGTTTATATAATCATAGCATCTAAACACAAATTTTAGAAAATCTATAAGTAAACAACGTTAAATAGTATTTTATTTGTAGTTTTTTAGTTATAAGAAGGAAGTCTATGGTAATTAAGTAAAAATAAATAAAATTGTTTAGTTCAAAATAAAAGACGATACACGCTATACCTACACGTCGGTCGGCTCCGGCCATATCGGTCCCCTAAAAAGTAGCACTTGAGAACAATCTCTCCCTTTTCTTCGAATTTCACATTCGAGAGTTCGAGTTTAGGGATAATTGAGATTTGAAAAAAAAGACAACATTTTTTTGTTTTATCATTTAAATTTTTTAGATTTATAATAAAATGTTAATATCAGATGTTATTTCACATTATAACATAATTTATAAAATAGTAAGATCAATTCGTAGGATTATTTAATAATTTCTGTCGTAAAAATATTATTAAAATCAAAATATATGCATCGTATTGGTAGATGTATTAATAGAACGCCAAAAGTTTTTTTTGTCTCAAGCAGTTTCCTATTAAAAGGTTTTATTTTATTTTCTTTAAAATTTACATAAAAAATAATCTCTACATAACATAGATAAATCATTCATGGTCACAAATAGAAGGCCGTTAAAAAAAATATGGGCATTATGTTTCATATAGGAAAAGGGATATTTTAATTTTTCTATTTAATCAGACAAATTTATCTAAATTTTTTGTTTATTCGACCATCGTTATCTAAAAAATCTATGACCAAATATTTTTTTCCTTTTCCGGGGTGAGTGGTTTCAACTATTAAATAATTATACTCGTTTTGTTTCACTAATTTAAGCAAAAAGCATACCTATATGGAATTTGAAGAGGACAATTTTTTTTAAAAAAAAATTGTATTAATCTATAATTTAATGTAAACATTAGCTGTATTATTCGTGAAACCATTAATTGAATCCCATAATTAATTTGTTTAAAAATAAAAAGATATATTTTATTTTTCAAGAAAAATAAACTTGTGTGCCATACCATATGAAAGAGGGACGGGGCCAAGCTTCTCGGCCGGCATTAAATGTTTGCATGATCTAACATCGAAGAAAGGTTATCAGATATCTGAGACAGCATTTAAGAAAGCGCAGTCAGATAGCTCTATTTTCTGGGGAGGGGCAATGATTTCTTGTTTCAAGAGAAAATATCAAGTGGAAAAGATAAGAAGGGACAAGACGAGAGTTGGGCACATTTAATACTGTGGTACCGAAACTATTAGAATTTATATCGGGGGAAGTTGATGAAAAATCTCCAATCAAAACATTTTTTTGGGTTCACTCTCTACCCACAAAATTGTGGTACTATGTCATATAAATTGTGGTACACTTCACGTGGAAATGTAGTACACTTCATGTGGAAATGTGATATTAAAAAAATATCCAGAAACTGAACATAAAAAAAAACGACGACTATAGACTGAATACCAATTTACCGTTTATATTGCGCATGGTACAAGAAATGACGAGTCTAGAAAGATAGAAAATGTGTAGGGGGTGATTATCATCGATCAATTTGTGTGTGTGGTAGGTAAACGTCAATTCCTTAGAGCTCATTTCTAGTGTTTTGCAACAAATTATATAATATATATATTATAATTTAAAATGCATGGACCTTTTAATTCATTAATTTTTTCGTTGGAATAGTGCCCCAAATATTGATGAAAGATAAAGACATATATGCAAAATAAAAAGATTTGGTCTGGTAGAATGTCTGATTTGGTTGAGTAAGTGAATGTTTTACTAATGGTTAGGAATTCGATTCTACTATCAACATCTTCTCGGACGAGCTTCTCACACATGACTTGTCCAATATGATTTACCGGACTGACGTGGTTTGTATTATATTGTGTTAATTTGAGGTTTCATCTGAGCGCATCGAAATGTAACTATCATGACTGAGTTCTCATGTAATAGAACATAATGATAAGATTTGAGGATGTTTTGATCTTTAACGAGAATGGTCCTCAACTTGTTATAAGACAACATGGTTAACTTTTTCATTTTCAAATCCACGTAAAGATTGTTCAAGAGTGCCTCACACTCAGAGAACTAGATTATAACATGCATGGAATTTAATATTTTCTGAAGAGATTGAGGAGGAGCTGAGAGTTTCGAGACATTGTATGCTATTCCCGGTAAAGATCGGCCCCCTCCCCTGATAGAAGGAGCGTTGTGATTTTGACGCATTACGTAATGTGGAAATTCATCCAATTTAGCACAGACTTCGCCATCGTTTTCAGTACAGATGAAGGTTGATGTCATTGTATTACAAACCCAAGTCATACATAAATTGAATTTTAAAAAAATAAAAGAATAAAATTATTTTTAAACAATTAGACAACTCAGTATAACGTTTATATATATCACACACACACATAAATATAAAGAAATATGTATTTATGTGTAATTAATCAAATATTTATTTAAAGTACACATATTATATTTCCATGGCGAGCCCACTTACCAAATAATAGAATTCATAAAAGAAGTGGTCAGAAGTGAAAAACAATACAAATGACACTTATTGCTGAAAGCTGAAAGCTGAAAGATATAATGGAAAATCTCGAGATAAATTTCTAATTCAACAAATGAAACACCCACCTGGATTACCGGTGCAGCAATAAACTTTTTCAAGGTACATAATCAAACTTGCACGAGCCATGACCTGCCATTGGTAATAAAACACTCTGAAGTTAGAATCCATTACGTATTATTCTTTTTAGAGATCAAGAAAAAAAGGTAATCACAAGCAGCAGAGGCACATTCAGAGAAAAAAAAATTAGTAGTTTCAATTTTTGATAAAAACCAAGATCCACTTCTTCTCAGTTGAGTTCGATTTTATTTGATAGATAGTGAGATGTGCATACTGGGATCGAGACCGGTTAATACTGCAGTGGCATTGAAATAACAACCGCCTCCGTCCTGCTTCATATTTTGATAGTAGCTGTTGAATGCATAAGATGCGTGATCCTTTGTTGTGTTGGGGAAAAAACATGTCTGGTTCACTTGAATTGTGCTGCAGTTTGCACCATTGCTACATGCCTAACTCATAGCTTTGACCAGATCATCTTCTGATGTTTGATCATCTGCGATGCAGTAATCCTCAAACTGACAATCTTCCAAACATGTACGAATATTGATGAATCGTCAGAAGAGAAAAAAATATTGCACAGACATCGTATGCGGTTTCAAGAAACGATGAACAGAAAGACACCTGAATTCTGTGATACTAACAGCAATAAGATCAAAGTTACTTTGATAATCTTCATCTGCATTATGGAAACCAACATAAATCACGGAAATGGGAAAAGTCGATGCAATAAGCAAAATGCAAGAAGTATATAAACTGAAAGTCTCCTTCAGGCAACGAGTTCAGCTGTGAATGGACAGTTCAGTTGTGAATTACCTAGAAATCCCAGTCTTATCCTCACTAATAAGACAATGTTGTTAAAATAATCTCCACTGGTAACACATTTTAACCAGGATTCTAGCCTTTTTTTTCATATAAGTTAAATACATTGTTACTATAACACAGACATCCTCCATTGTTCACATGGCCTCGGTTACAGCGAGTACTCAGATCTCTAGACCAAAATTAAATTGAGCTTGATCATACATTTTATGATTTAATTAAATAACAGCCAACCTCTAGCATTTTTTTCTTGAGTTGGGGGAAGAATTGTTACAATTAGGTCTAGAGTTTGAGACTTAATCCAAAACTTGAAATCTTGATGTCACATGAATTAAGTACAAGTCATAGGCCACTCTAGCCTTTTATATTCACCAAATCATGACGCAAAGTGATCAAACACTTGGTGAAACTTTGAAAGGGGGGATCAATTTGCCATCTTCTTCATTGTTGTATGGGCTCACCTTTTTACGGATTCAAACTCACCGCACCATCCTTTCCCCCAACATCAGTCAAATTCACATAGCAGAGACGAAGACATCAATCACATCATGGCTTGTTGGAGATGCATGAAATCGATTAGCTTCTCATTATATAGTCAATAATAAACCCACACATCACAAACAGTTCACAAATCAACATAAAAAAGAAACTATGCATGTGTATGCCAGTACTGAGTGTCATTGATAACAGTTGCAAATTAAAAAAAAAATAATAGTGACCACACTTTACATAAGAGGGTGGTCATAAATAGCATTCAGTAAGATGGGAACATTCGTTTGCATCCAAGCATTTTCGCGAGCTTGCTTACTCATCTACAAGGAAAGACAGCGACTAAAGGTTTGACAGACATAACTAACAATGAAGTTTCATGCCATGCATGAAATCAAAGGGTCCGGCAAGGAGAATGATGAAACTCAAGGGAGTGAACCCAATGAGTGACGATCATTTGACTGTCCATCCGCCTTGGAAGTAGTGTCATACATGTTTTTCAGTAGATCCTGGATTTTGCTATACATCATGTGGGAAGGGTCACTTGTTCCTGCACTGCTCTGTGACGCCCTTGTACTTTCCTGAAGCTTAATCTTTTCGAACAAATATTGTTTCTCAGCCTCTGCCTCATGCATTCTTTGCTTCAGGTATCTACTTGTATAATCCTCCTCTGACTTTTCGCTCTTGGCGAGTGAAATTCTTTGAAGCCACTCAGCTTCTCGTCGAGCTTCATTGGCTTTCAGCTCGAACATGTCCGCCTCAGCCTGTTTAAGCCTGACAATATTTTCGAGCTCATCAATTTGAATCTTTTTTCTCTGCCTTTCCATCTTCAGAGCTGCCACTTCCCTGGCTTTATCCTTGAGCTCTTGCTCACACGCATCAACAGCCAAGCGGGCTTTTTTCACCATTCGCAGTTTCTCTTCTGCGACATTTTCCATCTTTTTAACAGCTTCCTGCACTACGTCTGCTATCCTGTTGAATGCTTCCTGTGGGGATATCATCCTGCCACTTTCTTCATTCTCTTGATTCTTCAAGGAGTCTGCCTCAAGCTCTGTAAAGGTAACAAATTTTCCATAGAATAAGCGCTAGTCTCTGAAGTTAGTGTTCCCAGTATCATGCAAAAGGAAACAGAAGCATGGAACTCCATGTAAATAATTTCATCACTGGGGATATGCACAGAGAATCTCAAGAAGTTGAAAAGAGATTAATTTGTTCTATTTGGAATTTGATGTTTACGTACTTAACTGAAGAAATTGGACAAACTATAAAAAGCAGAAAAACAGAATTGATTTTGCAGGTTGCAAAGGAAAGTAGAGCAATACTGCAAAGGATGTAGTTAACTAATATTAAATAACGACAACATCACATCATACATGCGGTTTCTGCTGTCTCCGACTGGCCTCCTAGGGGCCACGTTTGAGGGAACAATGTAAGGAAAGGTAGACAAACTTTAAAATAAAATCCTCATTTTCCTTTTCTCATCCCAAATATTGATATCGCATTCTTAAAAACAAATCCTCCAGAGCCATGTACAGAATGATTGATATAAAAACCCTCGACAAGTGTGCAACATTAAGATATGAACAACTGACAATTTGGTTCACCAAGCTGAGTATAGTAAGCCCTAGATCATCTGTTTTTGTGTTCGTCAAATACCAGGCAACAAAGATAAAATATAAATGTAGCAACGAGCATAACTCACAATATAACCTTGTGAATAAACCTTACCTTGAAAGAACATTAAGATTACTTTACAAGCCATAGGTTCTGCTACCCCACTCCTCAATTTTTCAATGAGCTCCTCACACTTTCTGAACAATTTCCTGCCCCTATAATCCTCACTCCCACGGAAAATTCTGCTTACAAAGTCCAGTTCTCTAATTAAGGCATCCCTATCCCACGTCGGCGCACAATGCTGGAATACATCTTTCACCCACCCTAATAACTCAGATGTCCTACTACAAGCTCTGCATCTAAAAAGCATCTCTGCTGAACTAGCTCCATTCTTCACGCAAGGGCCCATGCCGATTTGTCCATTTCGAATAGCACAATCAGTGTGAGTCCAGTGAGAACATAGATCACACCCAATCCAGCGGCATGTGTTAACCTCAAAATCAAACTTTTGGCAGATTACGCACATGCAAAGGTTGCAAAAACCATTTCTCTTGGCACACAATTCACATGCACAATCCTCTGCTGGTAGTGCACTTCCACATGCTATGTTTCTGCACTTCTTGTACAAGAAAATGTCCATCAGCGAAGCTTGAGATAGACTGAGGCTTGGATGCAAAAACGCCTGGATTCCAGTTTTCATAGAAACCAGAATTTCTAGCTGAATCCTGTGAGCCATAATCAGATTTTTCTCAGTCAAATCACCCCTACTTTGGACCAGCTTCTGCAGAAATAGAAATTCGTCTCTTTGATGAGAGCCGCCCAACCCTTCCAGAAAAGCACGAAGTTCGTTTTTAAACTTGTCTAAATACTCGTCTGGGAGGTTTTGCATTTTTTCTGCTATGATTTCTATCCTTTCACTGGCCACATCCCGGAGAGACATTTTATCTGCATTCGAAATATGCCGGACGACAGAGTTCTCAGCAAAGGCATCCTCTCTTTCCTTTTCCTTCTCCAGTTTCTTTGCTGTCAAAGCCTCAGCCGTGGGCCAGGTTTCTCGTGAACTGGCACTTTCTGTCGGAGAATCACGAACTAACCCATAATTAGAGCCGTGTTCCTGAAGATTTGGAGATCCACATGCATCTGTTGCAACTAAGGAGAGAGAGCTCTGCAGAACTCCCCCAGGTTGCAGCTGTTGACGAGGAGGTAGCATCGAGGATTGGTTATTGAAATGAGAACCAGAAGATGTTCCCATCTGAGAATAATCTCGCTAACCTGAAGTGACAACAAATAAAAAGCACTTAACCACCAACGACGACAAACAGTGTCTTCTCACTCAAATATTCATGTAAAATAATAATCTCAATCTTATAGGAAAGATGGAATTGGCAGGCCAGTACGATCTCTGAGGAATAAGAAAACACAGATCAACGGATAGGATAAAATTACAGCTTGACTCATGAACTACCAAGACTCGCGGTTCTAGTATAACCAGTTACCAACAGCTTCGACATGTACAAATAACAAAAGGAAGGATTTTTTTCATATGAAGCATTTTTTCATATGAAGCTTCAGTTTAGATACAGATATCCGAAAGAATAAAAAAAATCATTAAAATCATAAGTCGAGCTAACTCCTGAAGGCATATCAAGTATACTGTAAGAAATAGTTGTGGAAAAATGAGTCAAAGGACTATTTTTTAAAAAATAAATCCAATTTTACAACCAATCAAGCATATTTCCAGGAATTAAGCTTCAGTAGCCAATATTACCGAAGAAGAACCGATTAAATATGACATTACCGGGACGGTAAATATATGCTTTCTCGACAGAACACTGTAAGAAATAAGAAACTACAAAAAATCCAAAACAAAGAAGCTAAAATTACACGATCAAAGCCGACAAATGAAATTCAAAAAAAAACCTATATATAAATGTCACTGAAAGGATCCATCTTCATACCTGAAACGAGGAAACGAGAAGGACTTCAAAGTAAATTAAACTTACTCGATAATTACCCCTTTCCCTCGTCGAAACCCTAGCTCAGCCGTAACGTTTAATGGGACGGATAAACGCTGACTAGCCTGAAAGTTTGCTTTACCACCGTTTGGAACGGTCGAAGGAGGAGCAACAGCATGGAAGTTGAAAATAATGATAACCGGAATGGTGAGTTCCCGGTAGTCATCTGAATGGCGGGACCCACTTTGCTATCCGTGTTGACTTTGTTTCTCGACCTCTTTCGTTTTTTCTTAACGAAAAGTTCCCACTTGTTTAGGTCTGGCAATTTTTCTTCCGAGGGGAAATTCCAAATGGAACGGGTTTGGAGATTTTGTTCCGTCCAAATAGTTTAGGTGGGTATGAAATATTATTCTCAATTTTGAATCCATCTCGATGATAATAATAATGGTAAGAATAAATTTGGGTTCTCCAAACCTACCATGTCCTCGTTCTATTACTAATTTTGAAGTGATTATGAATATTTGATCTCGAGGGTTCAAGTTCGGGGATCCCCCGAAACTTGCAATCAAAACTCAGAACCCGAAAGAAGTGGGGATGTGGGCGATAATACAATTTGGGGGCAGGGATGAGATGACAAACCCGTTCCGTCTCGTAGTTATCTCAACACTCGTTAATGTAAAAGAGAAAATAATTATTTTTAGTTCAATTTTGGGTTTTGATTAGTTTTGTGTACACCGATTTTTATTTTTAATATTTTTGGTTAGACATCGGACAAGTCAATATTTTTTGATGTCACGTCAATATTTTCTTGTACTATACCAACATTTTTTGTGTTATGTCAACATTAAAACAAAATATGATTGAAAAGAAAAAAAATCAAAGTTAGTGTATCAAACCAAAAATATTTAAAAATTCAGTGGATCAAAATCCAAAATAAAACTAATTACAAAAAATATTATTTCCCTTAATTTAGATACATATATTGTATATTAATGAATTTTCTATGTAATATGTATTATTGTTGATGCATAAAATTTATATATTATTTAATATATAATACTGATCATTATTGGTTTTAAAACATAATTGAAGTTTTTCAATCAAATAACATGATATAAATTTTGCGTATAGTATATATAACTTGAAATCATAAAATAATTAGGAAAATTATTTTTAAAAAAAACACGCATGCGTGAATTAATATAATTTAAAAATGAATAGAATTCGGTAAGATTAATTTGCATCAATCAAATATTTCAAAAAATCAAATATTTCTTTTGAAATATTTATGAAACATGAATAATTGTATGTGTTAAATATATCATTATTATTAATATAATAATGTATCCAAATCTTTCGCCCCTTCAACATGCTCGTGTATTTAAAAGTGTATTTGGATTGAAATATTTAAAATCTTGGAATTTGATTTCATGTCCATTTTGACATGTTTGGAATAATAAATTTGAAATCTTATCTCATATAATTTAAGCATGTTTATGATTAATAATAATATATACTTCTGTATTATTATTATATAAAGAGTAAAGACTCGATCACCTAGAGGACACTATCTTTTATTTCCAAAATTGTCTTTACACTAACATTTTTTAATATTGTCATTGCAACTTATTTTCAATATTACCTCTTCAAATTGCACTATGATCCTTCAGTGATTTCTGTCAATTATTATTAAATTAAACATAAAATTAAGAATTTAATAAAATTTAAATAATCTTATATAAATTACTACTATAATTTACACACACAACGTGTGCATAATTTACTAGTTTTAATGGATTTTAACTTAAGCTAAAAGAAGTGTCAAAATCCCTTCAATTAAATCCATGAGGAAAATAACTTTTTTGTATTAACTTGTTCAATATAAGATTTTGATCTATTAACTTTTCAAATTTTGGTTTTGGTTTTGGTATACTAACATTTATTTTTTTTGTCTATTTTGGTTCATTTGTCTATATGACATCTGATAAGTTTATAATTTGATGTCATATCAACATTTTTCAATGTCACGTCATCAATATCCAGTGTTGTGCTATCATTTTTTTATGTCAAATCATCAATTGAAAAATTAATAATCAGTATATCAAAACCAAATTTTGAAAACCTAATAAAACCAAAGCTCAAAATTAAACAAACTAATATTAGACCAAAAAAAAAAAAACCTATTTCACATATTCATTCGTTCAAATGCAACCTAATGCAACCTACACGATATCAAATAACAAGCCGAAATGTGACTATATGAAAAAAGTATTCTATCCCTTTATTGTTAAAAACAAAATACTTAAATATTCTGCTCCGGCTGCTGTGATTCAAAATGCAAGATCCCCCAAGTTCTACCGATTATTGGATTTATAGTTGCATGGTCAACTCTCTGAATAGTTCATACGCTGCGCATCAGAATCAGCATTGATCGTATAACGTAACTGTAACTTTTTTTTATAACAGAAATCGAACCGAAATCTCAAATACTACAGCGCCGTATTTAACTCATTCGCAGTTTGCTTGCCTATTAGTTCATGATTTTAATCAAGAAAATTTATGATACATCTGCGATATATATATAATAAGATGATAAGGTTTCTTAATAATAAGAAAAAGAAGAGGATGTGTTGCACAAAGTGATCATATGTCAAAATGCTTCAACTTCTTATAACATGAAAACAGATATTTAAAGCTAATGCATGCATGCGCCAAACGTCCAACCCTCAACAGCGAGAAGGTTTAATTCTTATACAACTGCAGTACCATAATATATATATATAAAATAGAGATTTAACATATATATGGCTATAATTTCCCCACAAAAGGGAGTACAAAAAAAAAGAAAAAAGCGAGGAGTACTTAGTGCCGTTTTACAGGCGAAGAGAAGTATCCACATCAGAAGAACAAACCAAGGGTGCCGCATCATTAAACCAAGATTTAGATATAACTTTTGCGGGGGAACCGATTCCACGGCAGGAATCGGTTTTCTTGATCTGTGAGTCAGGCCAGAGGGATAGAGAAAGTTGGCAATGTGGATTAGGAGGAAGAAACATCAGTTCGGAGCGTACACATGATGTTTTTGGGCGTGGCTCGTGGTGTTTCATGGGTGGACTGCATGACCTTTCAGATTCTGATAATATCTTAAGGAGCTCTCTCTCTTGTCTCATTTCTTTCATTTTTTCCAATTGTCGAAACCTTTCTTGAAGCAGCGCAATGGAGGAAAGAGTGACCGTGCCTTTACCAAGATCAGCTTCCGTTACCATTTTACCAGGATATCGATATGTTTCTGTAAGATCAAAGAAAAACATTAGGGTTTGGTTTGATTGGTTGAGGTTAATTAAGAAGCACGGTTTTTTCACTTTACACATTGATATATATAGTGTTCGTGGATGTTGGGATTAAAAGGGTCGTTCTCTTTGGAAAAAGCAAAAAGAAAAAACTAAAATCGTTTGGGTATTTCAAGAAAAGAAAGAGGGGGAGAATCGGCAATAAAAGCAGAAAATCCAAGAGGAAGAAGATGAAAGGCCAATCTTGCAAAATGTTAGTGGGGAGAGAGGCGCAAAGGAGAAAAGTGTTTCGGAGAAAAATCCAAAAGAGATGTTTAAATCTAGTACATGGAAGGGTGTGTTTGGAAGAATAATAGGTTGTGTTGATGCTACGTGATAGTGTCCTCGAAGGTCCCTCTGCTAAGAAGATGGTGCCACTTTTTAGTGGGTGCACATCAAGTTTTCTTTTTCCCCTTTCTCCTTTTGAAAACTTTGATAATTATGCATGTTTGCCTTCCAACAATTTGAAGTCTTCTTATTAATTATACCTCTCTTTGAACACCTTTTAACCTTTCCTAGTAATTCTTTGTACATTGTTCTTGGAATTTAGTGTTTGGAAGGATCCATGATGCCCTAATCCACCGAATATTTGATTAAGTACTTTTGAGATTTGTTTAGCAAAATCTAAATGCATGATCCATATATATCCAATGTCGTCTACAACGTACCGTTGTTTTGGTCATTGAAACAGAGAGCAAATATCAATAGAAGTGATTGATTCTTAAAGTATCTACAAATGCAGTCTTTTGAGAGAAAATACATTGATTGATTATTTATGTAATTTAGTTAAAATGATAACAAAAGTTATTATTTTATATCAAATTTTATGGTGGCCTGATAAACAGAAATCATAGAAGTTTGAGATATTTACGAGTTTAATTGTTTCTGAATACATCAAGACTGACTATATCCAACTTTAAACAATTGTCAAGATAGTTAAATTAACAATTTCAAATTATGCTTAAAAAATAAATAAAAAGCTAGCCAATTTTTCAAATACATGCAAGAAAAATCGTGTGTGGGGAGCGGACAGCAATGTGAAGAAAAGATAAGATAAAAAAGGACAAGCATTCGAAGTGGGAATAATCTAAGGAGGTTATGATTCTTTGATTGAACCATAATAGTACTATGATATATAGAATATTTGAATTTTTAAATGAAAAAGGCTGTCCTAACATTCTCCTCGCTAGATCTATCGCCTTAATATTTGGAAAACAACAAAACATTCTCTCTCTCTTTTTCAATTCATGTTTTTGTCTCCGAGCCATTGGAAGGGAATGGCATGCAGGTATGAAAGCTGCAGATGCCGCAGTTTCTGATAGGATGCTAGTCCCCCACCCACAACCAGTACTGTTTACGTAGGAGTATTATTTGGAATGCCCCAACTTTGGAAAATGGTATATTGATTGCCTAAGCAAGGAGTGTGCGACTGATATTTTTCATATTCACACACCCATTAGTGTGTAGATCAGAGATGATAATGACTCGAGTTTTGGTAAGATTTTATATCTTTTATTCACATCCATATTTATTATATTCATTCACTTTCTCATCCTCATTGGTTTTGGTAAGATTTTATATCTTTTATTCACATCCATATTTATTATATTCATTCACTTTCTCATCCTCATTGGGTATTCAATTTCATGATGTACGTCTTCATACCCGTGAGATGATTGAATATCATATCATACTCAAATATCTTATTATTACATATAATTGTATTTTCTCAAATTTGAATTATTTCGAGTAAACAATGAATATTTATTAAATTTTTTTAGAGCAATAAGCAATAAAAATTAATATGAAAATTAACAAATTAAACATTATAAAAGAAATAAGAAAATAAGAAAAAATTTATCCAACAAAAAAAAATCAACTATATACTAATAATTTTATTAATTTAATCCAACTAATATAATTTAACAAAAACATATTATAATTAACATCATATCCGAAAAATCACACACACACACACATATATTAATTTAATTGTGTATTTGGGTCAGATATGAGTATGATTGTTTAAGATCCGTCTTCATCCTCATACCCGATTACTCATTTATTTAATCAGATAAAAAAATCCCCTCCATATCCTCTTCCATTGTATGGGATATCGGATTTTTCGTTGGGTTCGAAGAAAACTGTCATATCCCTAGTGTGGATGTGCTTGGTTGGAAGTTAATTGGGCGCATCTTTAGGAAGTCTTGTCACCACTCAGGTGTTAATATGTTTATTTATGTTGAAAAAAAAAAAATATATATATATATATATATATATATACTATATCTATATGTGTGTGTGTGTGTGCGCGCACTTCAATTCTCGGGTTTCAAATTTTATGTATTCTATTGTTTGGTTTTAATATCTAAGCACTTACGTACGTATATGTTTTGAAAAGATGTATGCACATGGAAAAATATGATGAAATTCTTAGCTTTGGAATATGATATTTTGATAGGCAATGGCCGTGAATGTTTGAAACTCGGACCTTATATATGTCCCATGTATATAACATGTATTTATAATATTCGTTCCAAATTGTTTACTCAATTTACGTTTTGGTGCGTAAATCCTAATTAAATTACAATTATTCGTGTATTTTGAGCACTTTCCTAATTAGGAAACCTAGCTGGCCAACGTACCATGACATGGCTGTAATAATAATGGAGATTAAGGCATTATGGTCACTTTCACACTTATCATGTGTGTGCATATATTATTGCATTCTATTAAAAAAAATATTTTATGATTTGAAAGAATTGTTTTTTGTAGGTTGGGTCAGGACAACGCATATCATGCGATTACTACAATAGAATTTGAACCACGAAAACGCTATAAAACTATTTTCCACAATCGATATATTTTTTTTTGAAACAATCGATATTCATTACGTAAAAGATTAAAAATGGGGAAAATATTCTGAGATCATGCTGAATTCTTGACCGGTTTCAAAAATATTAAAGCTAAATTTCCCTTAACTTTTCCTCCTTCCATATCAAAGTTTTGATAATTAAATCAACACTGTGATCGAAAGAAGGTTCAAAATCCTCAAAATAAACAGACAATATAGTTTAAATATTGAGAACATTTGTTCAAATCCAAGAATTTAACTTTTTGTTAAAAACATTTGTTGAGCGGCACGATGGCGTTGTCTTCGCGTATTTAAAATGATTCTGCGCCTCATGATCTTTTCATTGTGAGTTGGTTTCCAGATGGGATATATGGAGATGCAAGCTGGTTTCTTTCTTATTTTTAAATGTTTCTTTTATTCAATGCTATATGATTTGAATCACTATACCTTAAAAATTGTCGGAATTAAGTTGCATGTCATCCTTCGATATTTACATTGCATGGATTTAGCATAAAACTAAAGAAAAACTCTATAAGGATTTTTTCCATTGATTGATTTAAATTATAAATGGATTATTCATGCTGATGTACCATTTTTATATGCATTCGACCAATGTAATTAATATAAAATAGAACCCACGTATCTTCCCTACTCGAGAGATATTCAAATCAGTGTACCTTGCAAAAAGTTATTATTTAATAGAAATACGGAATCAGAGGAAACACACGCCATTATCTATAATTACAAGTGTACATTTATTTCTTTCTGTAAGCTTTAGCAATTTGAACATGTATTTTGCTTATATTTATTAAAAGAAAAAATTTATTAAATGAATTCTGTGATGAAAATAAGTTGTTTGCAAGCTTCTATCAGGAATCTCCTACCATAATTATATATATAACTCGTCAAAAGCTGAACAACGATACATTATTTCTTTGCTTCTTAATTGCTGAACCCTCTGATCTGTTGGTTAAATCTCGCTGCTCCAATCCTTCGTATGTGCATGCATGGAAGGCTCAGTTTCGAGAACATTCCGGAACATGGAACATAACCTAGAAGTTGGCAACGAGTCTGTTGGAATTTTCGGATCTTTGGTTTTAGGTAACGACGATGACTCTTCGATTCACAACTCCGACGTAGAGACGTCGTGAATCGACCTCGAAATACTGAGAAAACCTCTTATCAAAGTTAATCCTGTGTATTTTTATTTTAAGTTCATAATACAATTGCTGAATTGTTATTTACAGGGAAAGAAATTTGGGAGAATCCATCTGATGTGATGAATTATCATTGTCAAAGATCATCATCAAATGCACGTAGAGGAAACTCATTCTCGTACGAACTATATTATGGCAATGCGTACTCTAATGTACATGAGTTATTAAAGATTAAATTTTTGGAGACTTTCAACTAGAGGTGTTCAAACTACAAACATATAAAATAGGATTTGATTAGAATTTTATTTAAAACTGAACCATAAAATTTTTATACCCAAATCATGAATTTCGGTTTGTTTCGATTTGTCTGGTTAGGAAGACTGTATAAGTTTTTATTTTGATAGTGAAGTAGTATATGAAATATTGTAATTTAGAAACATATAGTTATTGACACTTGATGGAAATTGAGTGAATATTTTATTTAATTGTAGACTAAAATTATTATAAGATGTATGCATGTTGCATAATTTCGAAACTTATAGAAAAAATCTAAACTTTTAAGGTTGTAGTTAGGTTTATTTTGGTTGAAATCAACAAAAGATGATTTTTCAATTTAATTGGATAGTTACAAAACTCTTTAATTTATCGATCTGTTTGATTTGGTTTATTTTTTTTTTATCCAAAACTTGTTGGTTGATTTTAAAATAAATCAAAATCGTGATTTTCTGAAAACTCATGATTCAAACCATGAGGTTCAGTTTGATTTTACTTTTTGGTTCAGTTTGATTCAATTTATTAATTAACACTTTTTCAACTTATTTTCTTGAACTTTTTTTGCAAGGGAGGATAATATCTTAAAGAATCTTGGAAGTTCAACCAGACAAGGGAAGACATATTATTTTCCCCAATCACGCTCCTGTAATGATCCAATTATTCTCATGGCCCCGATAAATCCATTCAGAGGGATCGAAAACGATGAACTTCGTTCCAGTCACGAATACCATACAATGAACAACTCGTCGAATAAGGAAGCAGCACTGTCCTATGCCCCACAACGCAGTAATTTGCAAACAGGAAGCCAGGGGGGTGAGAGAGAATTTTTGCGCTTCCAAGAAACTTTGGGAAACCATAATGACATTGTTTTCGCAATTCCAGGGATTTTTTGTTGAGCTGATGACTGATAAACAGGGAAATTTTCTCTTTGAAAAGCTTCTTGATGAATGCAATGATGAGCAGCTGGATTCCCTCGTCGAAGAAGTCTTGCTGGAGAACGCAGAATCATTCCTACGTGCAGCATTCTGTAAAGAGGGGTGAGCAAGACTGGACACTTTGGTTTTTTTTTTTTTTAAATATCTTGAAAAAGTCCTTTTCCCGTTTCTCTTTATTCTTTCTACAGATTAAGCACATTTTTTTGGAAGAAATGAACTAATTTCCTGGGATTATATCTGACTTATGGCTTTCTGTTTTGGCAGATCAATTTCAATCTGAAAACTGATCAAGAAAATCAAGAAAACAGATCACGCTTACATGCTAACGGGAGTGTTATCTACCTGTTTATATCCTCTGATGATTGATTATACGGCAAGGACAGTGATAAAACAGTGCCTAGATCAATTTGGAAGCAGACCAAACGACGTAATTAACAATGCTAAAGAAAATTATTGAATATAGAAATATTGATCGTATTCACGAGAACGTAATTGATTTGTTCTGGTGGCGATCTCTGGTTCTCTATGATAATGTGATACTTTGTCACATGGACCTGGCTATCGACGAAGTAGGGTGCAGATCGTTGAACGAATGCATCAGCACTATTTCTGGCAAACAAAAAATTACACTGCTCGAAAGTATTGCAGAAGACGCAGTGTTCCTATCAAATGACCGATATAGGTAACTAGCAAAGGACAATCTGAATAATCCTAATTGTGTGTTTATTACATTTATATTACTAGTGATTCATTCTTCTTCTTCTTTTTTTTTTTCCCAAGGAACTATGTTGTGCAACAAGCAATGATGTATGGTCATGATAACGTGGCTGTTAAGATCTTGTTTAGCCTCTGTGGGCACTTCACGCAGCTATCCCAAGAGAAATGGGGCAGTCATGTGGTCGAGAAATGCGTTAATTCTTCAAGATCCGGGACAAAGTTAGTCATCGGAGAAATTTGACGAACCCGGTCGACTGCTTTTCAACTTGCTCGGCATAAATTTTATATTTTTAGATACTTTTTTATGATATTATGCATGGATCAGGTATATCATGGCGAATTTGTTTAATAAACCCGGAGATATCAAAAGAAAAAAGAGGGGATTTTTTCAAGGAAGGATGGAATGCCAACAGACGTCTATTATTGAATTTATCCGATAGTACCCATTTGGAATCTCAAGGTAATGCTTGTTATATTGTTATCTACACATAGCTGCTGAAAATGCCAATACTTGGATATCTTCTCCAAGATTGACTTCACACTTTCCTTCTTGCAGAGACAGGGAAACGAGACCCTTTGTTTGGATCTTGTCAAAGATCTCGAGCCTCATTTGCCAGAGCTTCAACGCAATGCAGGTGGAAAACAGGTCGTTAATATCATCATAAGTGATCTTGAGATCCATTTTCAACGCTTGGCCGTCAACGCAAACTGATGTAAATGCCCTTATATTGCTGTGTGGTAATTCAATATTTTTGGTGAGGAGTTGTTTAGTTTCATGTAGGTTGTGTGAGACTTGGTTACTGCTGAATTTTTAGGTTGACGTACCCTGTTTTGTTTAGTTTTCTGATGATTTTTTTGTATACTGGATATTATCACGATTTTCATGCTTTTTTAAAACTTAATATGTGATCATCTTACGTAGCTACTTGATCTGAGCATTGAATTAGTATTGTCTATTATGCTACGCTTTTTTTTCATGCAATCTAAATTATTGCCTTTTCTTCAAGTGTTGTATGATTTATTTTCCCGGCTCCCGAGTGGCAAGAGCAGCTTAAGGAGAGTCCGTCGGATATTGAAAAATAAATAAATAAAGATTTAAAGGGCTATGAAAATGTAATAGCAAGTAATAACATCAAATCGTAACACTCCCTCCGAGGATTAGACCCGTACACAGGTAGATAGAAAGATCCCTAGAGTTTAGTTTTCAACTTGGGGATAAAATTGAAGCCTCATACTGTCATACATGGCACCAAGATGGCTAGATTTAGCACAATCATTATGCATCCACAGAAAATACAGCCTTAATTCACACAAAAATCCAATATAAACTACATTCAAAAACAAAATTCCATATAACTGGAAAATGACATTCCATGCTGTAATTACAGATTCACATGTTACACAAACTATTCGTATAGCCTCTTTAAGCACTTCTCCACTTGCATAACTGGCATATTGGTACATATGGTTCTGCTGCATTAGCAACAAATCCTGTTTTAGTCTCATCAGTGCCTTCCTGAGGGTAAAGATAACACGTTTACCAGATACATCCCATTGAGCAGGTAACATAGTTATGAATCAACATTCAACAGCGGGAATTATATCAAGAGATGATCCAAAACTCCTTCTGTCAAAGCCAGAGATGCAGTAGTTGAAGGGATTGTTTGAACATAAAGCACAGAGGACAAACGGATAGGACATTTCTTATACTGGCTATGATTCATTACTAGTCTAATTCAAGTGCAATAATACCAACAAGAAATTGAAATATGGTTCTTGACCGGTTATTTTGTAATAATTTTACCTCAAAAAGTCGTCATCTAATTCATAAACTATTAGTCTTTCTTCCCATCATAATCAGCAGCTTTGATGCAGAAGTCTTATAGGCCTTCAAAAAACTGAGCTTCATTGATACCGATCAACTGTAGCTGTTATTGTGCAAGGGAAGTTATTAGCCCCAATAGTACCATATAACATGATGCTTAGCTGAGAACTAATCTAAATAACAAACTATTTGATAGGTTCAAAGTGTTCATCAATGACATTAACTAAATTAGTTTGCTCATATAAGCCACTCACATTTCCTACTCAAAATGAATTGGCCAGACATAAACATAACTATTTCTGAGAGACGTGTGATATTTTTTCACAGGATTCAGAGCTAGGATTTCCCTGAATGGTTATAGATCTCTTAATGGTAGGCATGAATGTTTTTCTTCATCCTGAGTTGTAATAAAGACCAATGCCTACCTAATGTATTTGTTGGATTTTATCATTGTCAGCACTACCGCAAAATCATATGCAAACATGAGTGCCGACAAATATCAGATGGTATTTCATTACATAAATCCTGTTTAGTATCAAAAGCTAAAAGGAACTGTTGTTTTGGGAACACTTCTTAAGGTTCGAAAGAATGTTAAGTCATGCTTGGTGTCCTGCTTTTTGAGGGCCAAACTCGTTACCTTCTCATCAGAATGCAAACCAAGATTCTCAAATAAGAAACCATTATTCAAGCTAGAATGCGTCAACATGTATCATACAGTAATATACAACAAATGATTTAAGAAACACCTTTTAAGTAATGTCTCCTCCAAACTTGTTGCATAAAATTTTCCCTTAAGATGATTCTATTAGGAGTTTGATCTTCATATATAAATTCAAGATGACAGGCAACAACTACATGTTCCCTTCTTTACATTGATACAACTTGTAAAGCTGCCGCTTTTTATGGCTCACATAAATATAATAACAAAAGGTTAATAGAACATTATGAGGTTCTCTTCAATGTGTAATCATATTTAAATTATTTTTTATTACCAAAGCTGACATGCTCACCAGATTTTTCCATTGAGCATGATGATTACTGCCAAAAAAATGATGTAATCTAGAATTTCAATGGCACTTAAAAAGACATTCCCGTTGAAAGGCATCCCACAGAAATTCACCAAGTATTTAGTCATGGTAGTGTATTCACTCCAGATCAATGCTGAAATCCAGAGCATCACAATTATCTTTCAAGATACAAGTCATGTCTTCAATCAATCCACAAATTTGCTTAGTTTGTTTATGAGTGTTATGGCCCATAAAGAAGAAATGAGCCTCCATTTGCACTTCAACCATGCTATAGCCAGGTTCCTTTTTAATCCCACACCCCTTCATCATGCTCCTGATCTCTGCAACATTATCCCACAAACCAAAAGTTGCATAAGCATTACACAGTACTATATACTTCCCAGCGTTTTCTGGTTCTAGCTCAAAAAATTTCTTTGCAGCAAGCTTTACCATTTCCACATTTCCATGAATTTTACATGCACCAAGCAAAGCACCCCAAACTGCTGGGTGCTTCTTAAAAGGTGACGTTTGGACAAACGCATAAGCCTCTTCCAACCTACCACCACGCCCTAAAAGATCAACAATGGCAGCATAATGTCTTCCTCTTGGTTTAACACCATAATCCCTTATCATTGAAGAAAAATACTTCCTCCCTTCATCCACCAAACCCCCATGGCTACAAGCAGAAAGTACAGCAAGAAAGGTGATTTGATTTGGTCTGAAGCCTTCATTTATCATCTCATGAAAAGAAGCCAATACCTCGACCACTCTTCCATTCAAACCATATCCAGAGATCAAGGCAGTCCAGGTTACGACATTCCTTTCCAAACACTTGTCAAACACAAGAAACGCATCATAGGAGCTACTGCATTTGAAATACATATCCATAAGTGAAGTGCAAACAACAATATTTTTACTAAACTGGCTCTTTGTCAACAAACCATGAGCTTGCTTTCCCTGTTCCAGAATGGCCAAGGAGGAACAGGCCCTAAAGATTGATGCAAATGTATACTGGTCCGGTACCAAACCCCATAGTCTCATCCTGCCATATAAACTCAAACCCACCTCTTCCTGTCCCTTCTGCACATATCCTGCAATCATCGCATTCCATGAAACTAAATTATGGTATGAGAAGAAGTCAAAAAAAATGTGGGCAGTATCTAGGTCTCCTGCTTTTGCATATAAAATCAACAGTTTGATGTTTAGAAACTCATCAGGAACAAACCCAACAGAAACCATCTGCCAATGAATCCTTCTGCCCTTTCTGTATTCTTTCCTGAATATGCATTCTTGCAGCAGAAGACAATAGGTTGCAGAGTGCACTTTCACTCCTGAGCAGCACAATAATCGAACAGCCTCTTTAATTCTCCCCGTGAAACAGAGATCTTTTAATGTTTTATCCAAATGGTAATAATTCTTTCCTGCATCGGCGGCCTGAAATCTGGGAACATCTCAACGGTGAAAATATCATTCAGCCATGGAATCCAAAAATTGGTTGTCCGGTCTTGTTTTAAAGGACCAAACTAACCGCGTCAAATAAAACAGAAGTCCTTAGTTTATAAAATTACTATCCCACTCCCGAGTCCAACAAAAATTAGGTTCACCATTTTACTTCATGACACAGAGCCAATAACCATTTTACTTCATGACACAGTGCCCATGATACACAAATACAGTAAAGATAAGACCGACAAAGTCGGAGCACTTCAATTTCATAACTACTAAACCTCAATCAACTTAAAAAACAGATTACCAAAATAAAAGAAAAGAAATTCAACCAACCTGCCATTGATACTTTCAGACTTAATTCTTTTAAGAATAGTGGTGGTTTTCCCTGCAAACATAGGTCCAACAATCACACTAATCTCACCAGTTGCCCCCCGGTCGGTACATAAGCCTCGGCTTTGACTACAATTCGAGGGTTTAAAAGAAATTGGAAGAGGAGTAATTACACATCGCGCGGGGAGAAAACAGAGGACTTGCAAAGATTCAGCCTTGCGACGGGAAATGCATGGTAAATGCGAGGCAGCAGCAAAGGGAGGCTTGTAGCGCGGTGGACCAACAGAGAGAAGTGATTTCACTCTGGAAATCGTTAACATTTATACAAACTTATATGTATCACTCTTTCTAGTTTCAAGAAATACAGCAGCTAATCATCTCTGAAGGGAAATCAAAATCAGAACAATGCCGGAATCTATCATGGTGGGGCAGGACCCGAATTAGGACTGATTTCCACCCAGTTACTTGTCGGGTATTAGTCATAAATCTATCTTACTTTTTTATTAAAAACTTTTAATTAATTTGATGAAAATTTTAAATTACATTTATATTCTTATTTATTAATATTTTTAAATTTAATTATATATTTATTAATATTTTTAGATAATCTATCATTTTTAAATAAAATGTGAGATTATTAGAGTAACTAACTTAGATGACATCAAAATATTTAATTACATAATTATCCTTCTTACCCTGCTAAAAATCTCCTCAAGTCACTCTATATTTTACATTGAAAAAAATCTAAACAAAACTTTTCTTTTAAATAGAATAAATCTTCTAAATTGAAAATAATTTCGCGTTAATTATTTAGTATTATTTGATCAAATTAAAAATAATAATAATGCATGCAACGCATGTACATCTTTTACTAGTATGTATAATGCAAATGATCACTAGTTTATAATAACTAGTATGTACATATATTACGTGTAAGTTCGGTGTTTTTACGTAAGTATTTTTAAAAAAAAAACTGATTTTTAATAAGTTATTAATTTTTTTTACATAAAATAAATTTTTCATGAAAAAAAGAATGCGGGGTCTAAGAAAAATAAATAAATGTGTCTTTTAGATTCCAAAAATTACATGAAGATATTATTTTGTTTTTATTATGACTCGAGTATTATATACAGTTCAGATAATAGATAACTATTCTAAAAATTTGAATGCATATATTTCATTTTTTAATCGTTTAATTATTTTGGTTAAAGTAATTGTAAATTTGCAATAACATGATATTTTGATGTCAACTTGATAAAGTCGACAAATGACAATGAACTATGATGTCTTTAAATTTGACACATTCTAGCATATCTAAGTCCATTTCAAAAACATAGCCCTTTAAGGCCAAACTTTATTGTTGATCAAAGACCTGAATACTGAGCCCAACCATACAGTTAGAAGTGTAAACCCGTATGTCCGAGCCCATGAATCTCCAATAGGACCGATCTCTTCAACCCTGTTTACTAGAAGTCTGAACCCACCAAAAGGCCAGGAAATCCGAGCCCCGATGCATTTAGGGAATGTAAAGATATTTTCGTTAATAAATAAGATGTCCCAATAAAGGCGGGATTCGATCAAATCTCATCGAGATAAGACAAGAGTCTTAGCTGCCATGGTTAAGGAGTCTTATTGTCTAATATTTCCTATATCAGTTAGGATTCTACTCGATAGGAATCCTATTCCAACAAAGTAACTAGCATCTCCTGCTTCTATAACTATCAGATATTGGTCACAGTATTAACATTCACATTCTCTTGCTCACTTAACATTATTATATATATCTCTTAAGTTTGCTCTTCGGACCGACTTAAACATTGGAAATATCACACTGGAAAATTCAGTGGCGCCCTCCCTAACCCTATTTTTGTCTACATAGAACCCAGAGTATTGACCCGATCCACTCAACTGTGAAGATTTGAAGATCCGCCTTCAAGACCGAACCCAAGGTAAAATTTTAGTATCATCAATATAACTGGTTTTGGAATTCCGAATTCTGAAGAAAAATTAAGTTAAATTGGTTACATTAATCAAAATTTTAAGCATATTCCAACAAAATTTTGTATTAAGCAAATTTAACTCGATTTCAATCTTTTTAGAAAAATTGACATGTATTTATAAAGAGAAACTCTCAACACTAAAAAAAATAAAAATTAAGCCACTTCAAATTTATTGATAATTTACAGCCAAGGTCACGTTCTGTGACAATAAACAGAATTAGATGTACAGATGTTTGTGTTGAAGAAAATGAAATACATTCCTCATGGAACAAATCAATCATGATGAACAGCACCAACGTTTCTCACTCTGTCCATCCATTTTATCACTATCCTCGGCTTCTAGAACAACAGTTTGCCCATCTGGAATCCTCCCAGTTTCTTTATGTTTAAGTTCTTGAGATTGAATGGCTTTTCTACTTAAGATATCGTAAATCTCTTTCACAACTGTCTGAAAGGCAGCAACAACGTTGGAGGAATCCAGAGCAGAAGTTTCTATGAAGAACAGGCCCTGAGACTCGGCCAAGGATTTCCCTTCAGCCATCTTGACCTCGCGGCCTTCTTTAAGATCAGATTTGTTGCCCACCAATATTGTAACTACATTCATGTCCGAGTGGGCTGTTTAAGTAAACAAATCAAATACCTCAGGAAAATACAATGACTGTATATGAGAATACATTTTTGAGGACATTCTCATTAGCATTGACTCAATCCTGAAGAGTATAACATGACGGAATCTTGACAAATTGGCTGTACATAGTCAATTCTTACAGCAACTATATGGCAGAGAGAAATAACATAGAAAACAGGCAAACAACATGGTCTTATGTAGAATTCATAATTCATTTCAAGTAGACGTTCCTGGTCTGAAGCGGTGAGATGAGTTCCAATATCAGATGTGAATCATTTTCCCAAGTATCTTTTACAAGATTATAAAAGGTGAACAAGAGAGAGAAGAAGCATCGATAAGAAACATTGCTTACTGTGAAGTTCATTAAGCCATCTTCCCACGCTTTCAAAAGTCTGGCGTCGGCTGATGTCATAGACAAGAAGTGCCCCAACTGCACCTCTATAATATGCAGAAGTAACAGCCCTAAACCGCTCCTGGCCTGCTGTGTCCCAAATCTGTGCTTTGACTTCTTTCCCATTGATTACCATCTTCTGAGTCTGAAATTCTACCCCTATGGTAGATTTTGAATTTGGGTAAAACTCATCTCTGGCAAATCTGGAGAGCAAATTTGATTTACCAACAGCTGAATCACCGAGCAAAACAATCTTGAAAAGGTAATCGTCCGTTTGCTCCTCCTCGGTATAAAAGGCCATCTTTCACCCTTTTAAATTTGTGGATACAAAACCATATTTTGCTGGTGTCTACAACACAGAAAACTCAGGATTTTCGTAGATGATTTAAACCAAATAATATCAAACTATACTCAGCTCAAGATGACAAGTGACAAGGGAGAATAAGATGTGTAATGATAAAGACCCATGGAGGAAGCTTGTTAGGCAGTTAAGGCATAAGAAAAAAGGAAGCACTCAGATTACACACAAACAAGAAGAAAAGAATCCAAGAAAACAGTTCGCCAATAAAGACAAAGATGATACAGTTGCATGCCACCCCAAAATAGCATCTCTCCCGCCAGCAAAGTAGAAAATAAACAAGATCTGCTTCAGATTCCAATCTGGCCCATCAGAAAAGCTGAAAGCTAAAGGCACCTGCAGTAGCAAGCAAGCATCAGAAACCAATAATACCACAATAATCTAGTGAAAGCTTTTGTATTAAATAAATCATGTCCATCTATGACAATCAATATCTCAGAGGAAAGTTTTGTAATTGTTCCAAGATGCTAAATCTAAAAAAGCGTAAACTAAAATTTTATCAAGTCTCTAGACTCTAACATATACTGGTAGAGAAGGACATAAAGGGTCTCTTATCCTATGATTTTTTTCAATTTTCTAAATACCCATTATAATAATTATATCATTCATGTTTTAGTTGCTTCATGCCGATTTCCTGTTATATTTCTTTCACTTAAATAATGCTATTATCTGAAATACATGAAAACCAATATCTATCACAAAAAAAGAAGATAAGATAAATCACTAATGCGTGGGCACACTCCATATGTATGCTTTGATTGCTAGTAAATAATTATGTCTGCAACTGTTCCTCATACCAATGCTCTTCCCCACCTTGGCTACCATAGCCCACATCCAGCTTCAAACTCAAAACCTTTTATTCCATACGTCACAACAAAAATCACATGCATAATGATTCCAGACAAAAAGAAATCAGCCATCTGGGAAATTTGACGTAAAAGCCAACATAAACATAAACAACATAATGAAATACCCGAGAAAACCGGATTTTAATGTTTTCCAAAATCAGGAGAGGTCATTTATATGACTGCAACAAATGGTGACACATTTGAAAATTAGAATAAAGAGAAGAGGAGGAAACATACACACGTATTGAAACATGCACATGCAGAAACTTCGCCCGATCAAATATACATAATCACGATCAAATCAGAAGCGTCTCAGCAGCAGATCAAATAAAATTTCAACAGACTCTCTGCGAGAAACGAGGGATCAATTGAATTGTAAATGGCAAGAGGGAGACATGAATGAAAGTGAAGACAATGGAATTAAATGGCTGGGCCGATGAAACGGGCCTATATTTGTTTTAACTGGCCACACTTTCTACGATATTATGGCCCATTATATTATTTGTGGATAACTAATTTGGATATTTTTGTTCTCATGCTCGTCCGACATTAATATCTCAAATTTAAGATAAAATTTTGGATTCAGAATTCAATTTTAATAAACTGCTCTCACAATTAAAAAAAATGTATTTTAGAAAATAAAAAAAGGTTCATCTCATGATCTATATCCATATTTTTTGTGTCTATTGGAAAAAGCATGAATCCTTACAAAGACCACTTTGATCATTTAATGAGTGGACTTAAATATCCTCCATTTTATTTATGACAAAAACTTGTGTGAGATGGTCTCACGGGTCGTATTTTGTGAGATAGATATCTTATTTGGGTTATCCATGAAAAATTATTATTTTTTATGCTAAGAGTATTGCTTTTTATTGCAAATATCGGTAGGGTTTATCTGTCTCACAGATAAAGATTCGTGAGACTATCTCACAAGAGACATACTCTTTATTTATAAACAAAATTTAGAGAATGACATTGTTGTAATATTAGAAAAAAAAAATTAAGTTTAACTTTACGCATATACAACGTATTTTCAGGACGATTAGTTTGAATAAAAATGGCATTTGTTATTATTGTTTACTCTCACATTATGATAAAGATGGCAAGAAACCATCGTACGTAAGTCAATATACATATATATATATATACATATATATATATATACGTATATATATATATATAGGAAAAATAAAGACCAGCGTCATCAAATACGAAATTGGGAAGAAAAAAACAAAATGTCCCCACGAGATCATAGAATTTCGGGTCAAGAGATTAGAGATATCTCAACAAATTATTCAAGAAAGTGAGGTATGCATGAGTGTGTATCCACGAAAGTTTCTCCCCATTCTTGCAGTTTAGTCGGGCTTATAATCAAGTAGTTTGCAAATTCAATTACTTGTTTAAAACTCAATCCTTAATTGCTTACCCAATGCACGTATCTATCATCTCATCTCACGTGACTAAATTTATAACGAAACAGGACCAACGTAACTTAGAAATTGTAATTGAAGAAAATGAAAGACTCGACTCTTAAAAACTTCTAAATGATGCATTAATAAAAACTAAATTTAAGTTTAGGAAAAAAGAAACAGAAATGCATTTTTAGAGTTGAGAAACGACATATATTAGAGAGGTCTTCATCCTACCTAGAGCTTTGCATGGGTCGAAGTGCTTAGTTTTCTTGGGAAAAAGTCACGATCTTACCAACCTTGGCAAAGAAATTATTGCGTTATGACGTCCCTTTTAACCAAGGTTTTGTTTTTAAAAATGTTTGTCTGATAGCTGACGTCATTATCACGTTTCCTTCACGTCACAACATTTTTACCATTTCATTTTCTTTTAATTAAAAAAATCAGACTTTAGTACTAATTAATGCCCGCCCATACAAGATATCTCAAATTAACTTTCTTGACAAACGTGGAAAAATTAATCACAAGTCGGGACCTCAAATTACGTGTGAATATACGAACAATTGCTATATAAAAATAGAGAATCGCTAGAAAGTACTTGTTAAAGTGGGAACTTACGTCATATAAAAATTAAATTAGCACCAAAATATCCTATAATTTTAAATAAAATGGGAGTTAATTCAGCACCACAACAATAGACTTAATATTTTAATATCAGATTCATCATAGAAAAGCATTCACACGGCAATAATACAAGGAAAAAGTGGATCACCAGAAAGTCAAATGCATGTTAATTATTAATTATATCATTAAACAAAAGCAATTTACATCAGCCAGTGCTGAAATCCAGCTGAGTTGTTTGCTGATTTTAAACCACATAATAAGTCAATAGTATTATGCATCAACACGAGTCAAAAAAATTTTACAAGAAAGATAATTTAATTGAATTTTTCTTTTTTTTAAAAAAAAGATATAATTTTTGATTCGCATCTGAAGCTGTACGTGGTGTATGAAGGTGGCACCGGTTGAGGTTGGATTTGGTCTAACAAATTAATAAATAATGGGTTCCACTTCCATCATCTTCTGTATTATGTACACCTAATCCACCTTATCATCAAATCTTGATACTTGTCTTCATGCCCTTTGGAATCGGGATCAATAAGCATGAAGTGGTTGTGTTTTCACTGCTTTTAATGGAACATCTGTAAATTTAAAATGATTTACTAATGATTCTGCGGATCGACGACTAAATAACCATTTAATTTGTTTCTCAATGGATAGTTTAGTTTTATGACATTAGGGAAAGGGCTTGGTGTTGTATTTAATTTGAAACTGTTGCCACGAAATTATGTGCTTTAAGTTGCTGTATCTTGAAGTAAAATACCTTTTTCAGCAAAAGCTAGGGACGCGTGGGCATGTCTTTTATCATGTTCATACCATTCAAAGTCAGAAAATATGTTTCGACTTTCACATTGGATTATAATATATTACACACCAAAGGTCTAAAAGATGTTAAAAAGAGAATTGACAACTAATAATGATCATATGACTTGCATGCCAATCTCCAATGAAATTAGGAACTGAAATAGATTGCAATTGCAGTTGAAGTTGGGCATGCACTGGTATGAAAATAGAAGGTTGTTGAAACTAAAAGGAAAAGATATCCTGGATTAGTAATTTGCCAAGTGTCGTATCTTTTTCAGAGAAAGTTGGAATTTTTTCCTTCCACACACAACCTTCTTTTACCAAACTGTAACTACTCATGCCCCACAATTTCAGCATTCAGCATATAATAACACCCTTTCTGTCCCTTTTCTCATTCCCCTCATAGTTTTCATTTCATTTCATTTCCACCGTTGCCTCATATTCAGGCTATCAGCTCAGATGGGCAAATTCTTGAACCCTGTTTTAATCGTTTGTGTACTGTTTTCCCTTTGTGTATCATCATCTTCTGCTCAGTCATGTGCAGAATACAGCTTTTCGAGTAACCAAATTTTCAGATCCTGCAATGATCTCCCATACTTGAACTCGTTTCTTCACTGGGACTTTGATCAATCTACTAAAACTGCTAAAATCGCGTATCGGCATACTGGCGTCTCACCCTCAAGATGGGTGGCCTGGGCCATTAATCCAAGCGGTCAAGGCATGGTTGGCGCGCAGGCACTTGTGGCTTTCCAGAACTCTGATGGAACCATGAGGGCTTACACAGCACCTGTCACTAGTTACCAAACCGGGTTGCAGCCAGGGGATTTAAGTTTTCAAGTGTCTGATCTAACAGCAAATTATGCGAATAACGAAATCATCATTTTCGCAACACTGAATCTTGGTAATCTCAGCTCTACAGTGAATCAGGTGTGGCAGGAAGGCCCGGTTTCAGGAGCTTCTCCTTCTGTGCATAGTACTTCTGGTCCTAATGTTCAGTCCATGGGGACACTGAACCTTCTTTCTGGGGAGTCGGGAACATCAGGAGGAGCCATGAACTCGAAAACCAAGAAAAGGAATGTAAGTTTGTTAATCCTTACTCGAACTGACAGCGAAAATATCTTCATTGCCATTTATTTATGGCTTAATTTTTCTTTTACCAATATCAATTGATATCCAGATATCATTTTCTCCCCCTGTTCTTTGGACTCCGATCTCTGGATCATATGAATTTATACCTGTTTGTTATCATGTATTTTTCTGTTTCTACATTTAAGAATCTGCGTATTCATCAATCATCAACAACTACTAACATGTTTAAATATTACACTGCATAATACCCCGGGCCAAGATTGTCACAAAGCCTTTGGCAAAAAATTAACCTTCTCAACTTATTTTATTGATATATTTAACTGCAAAATTTGGTAACTTTAAGTTTGAGTGAGATCTTTTCGTTCAGGAGTTTTTTCCTCAATATATCTAACAAAAATATGTACAGCTTCTTACTAAGTTTATGAAATACATTCAGATTCATGGAGTGTTGAACGCTGTAAGTTGGGGGATCATGCTACCCGTTGGTGCTGTAATCGCAAGGTACCTAAAAGTGTTTCCTACAGCCGATCCAGCATGGTTTTACCTTCATGCAACTTGCCAAACATCGGCCTACATCATTGGAGTTGCCGGCTGGGCAACTGGTCTTAGACTAGGAAGCCAATCTCCTGGAGTCCAATATAGTTCCCATAGGATTATTGGCATTGTCCTCTTTTGTCTTGGAACGCTCCAGGTATGATCCATTTTTCTACATCAGGAGTTTCCAACTTTACTTTATAATTTATATACGGCAATCATACTCTGAGGTATCCATGTGCTACAGGTGTTCGCATTGCTTCTAAGGCCGAAAAAGGATCATAAATTCAGAGTTTTCTGGAATGTATACCACCACCTGATCGGATACTCTGTCATAGTTCTCAGCATTGTCAACATCTTCAAAGGTTTTGATATTTTAAATCCAGCTGAAAAATGGAAGAGGGGATACATTGGATTCCTTATTGGCCTGGCTTTCGTTGCTGCAATCTTGGAAGTTTACACATGGTATGTAGTTCTAAAAAGGAAGACGAGCAGCAGATCGAAAAAGACGCCAAATGTGGTCAATGGAACAAATGGATACAATGGATATGGACCAAGGGAACATGATACAGTATAAAACCAGCTATAAACTCGATATGTAGATGTTTCGATTTTGCCACTAGTTTTGTCCCAGCATTCCATGTTTTTATGTTGCTGTGCCTATGTATTTTTCCAGTATTTATCTAGATTTTGGTAGGATTGTGCATATATCTCGTTCTTTCTTGTTACTTACGAATCATATCCGATTTTTCATAAATTTTTCCAGTTCCTTCTTGAACATTTAGTACCGGACCCAAGGAGTTGAACTTCTCAATTTACCTAGACATCAACACAAAATTCTGCTTATTTTCATAAGAAGTATGGCTACTGAAGCTAAGAAAGGTGACTGACTTCAAAACGATATTATTGAGTTATTTTGAAGGTCACAGCATCACACATGTAAAAATCCATTGACAGTAAGTTGTAGTTTACATCTGTCTGTAAGAATGAATACTGGTTAGGAGTTTCTCTGTTTCTCGTCAGTGGTTCCCTCACTCCTCGTGTTGCAATGCCTCAACAAACGCATTCTTTAGCAGAGAATTTGAAGCTGCTACTCGCTGAGATGTGAGATCAAATTCCTTACCAGAGCTGTTGAACGAAATAGAAGAATTTATGATTCAAACAGTTGTTTTGGTGTTGGGGGGGGGGGGGGGGGGTGTTTTGAAAGTTGGCATATTATTCCAGTAAGATTTAAGGAGTTGTTAATTACGGATCAAATACAAGTCCTCCAGCTTCAGTTACAATAACAGCACCAGCAGCTACATCCCTGAACAGATGGCTCAGGATTCAGTAATTTATGACATCATAATCCTATAACATATTTGAAACTCACCAAGGTCCACCAAATCCAACTTCATAGAACATATCAAGTCTTCCACATGCTACTCCGCAGAGATTTAATGCACAAGAACCACTCATCCGGAGGGATCTAACCTGATCGAGCGAGAACAAATACATTTTACCAACATTATTTAAAATAAAAGAAAATGCTGAAAATCAATATTTTGAGACCATCATTGATTTATCAACCTTGAAGAGTAAGCTATTGATCCTATTAGTAGAGGCATCGAGAGTAGACTTGTCACGCTTTGTACCCGCCTGCTCTTTCAGCAGAATTAAAAAAAAATTAACTCAGCGAGTAAAGGTAACTGGAGCTAGGTGGACTATCCTATCCATGTTTTGTCAGTAGAAGAAATATGCACTCGAAACGAACCCATTGTTCAGACTGAGTTTAGAAGTGTACCTCAGTGGCTAGAAGGGACTTTACAAGTTCAGTTTGAGTAGACGCTGCATATTACAAATTTGGTTACGGTGACCTCAGTAAACCATTACCCAAATGTGGAGTTAAAAGAAGCAACTTACCAGTGATGGGATTTCCATTGAGAAACGCGCCTTTTCCGCGAATGGCAGTAAAAAGCTGCATTATGATATTCAATATGTATTAGCTACACAACTACAAAAGTAGACCATGTCTAATCTATAAAACTCTAATATCGAACAGAAGTATAATGTGCAGCAAGTGATCTTAATTGCTAATCACACATTTAACAGACGATGACAAGGTCGCAGAAACTATCGACTGCCATTGGTTGGAACAGTACCATGCGCAAGGGAAGTTAAACTTAAAAGCACATCATATTTAGAAGGTGAAATTTACCTCATCCATGATGGGATTGTATATCACACCAACGGTTGGAATACGCCCGATTGTGAATCCGATAGATACACAAACAAATGGAAACCTGCAATAAATCACATCTTTCAACGTATAATCTCATTTTAGATAATGTGAAACATAGTTCTTTATGAATAAATGATTAATAGATTCTTGCCCATGCACAAAATTAGTAGTTCCATCCAGAGGATCAACAATCCAAGTTGGTTCGTCAGTTAATTCTGTAATTCCACAAGCAGCAGTAGTTTCTTCCCCGATGAACTAGACAAAGAAATATCGGCATCAGACATGGGTCATGATTAAAGAAGCATCAAACTCTAAAAATATTGTGGCACACTAGCATTGATAAAATATTAAAAATCTAATACTCTAAACACTGCAGAAACTACCGCTCTGACCTTATGGCCAGGATATTTTGATCTCAGATAATCGAAAATGACTTCTTCACATTTCTTATCAGTCTCTGTTACCAAATCCACCTGTAAAGAGTCACATAGATAATCGAAACTAATTCAGAAACTTCATCATTATCACATATCGAAATAGCATATCATGACAGAGGGTCGCCATATTTTAGTACAAAATCATTAACTTTATCATTCTCAAAGCATATTCAGATATATAAAATAACATTGCTCACATGGAAGATAACTTTCCTTAAATTGTGTACTTTCTGAATCTCTGTTCTAATTGTACGATTTTCATATAAAATAATGGAATCGGAGATTCCCATGTACTCATGAAGCAATATGAAGAAAAAGGAAAAGATTGCTTCCACTTTTTGAAATTGATAAATTCACAAGGAGACGTGACTTTACCACGCCTTTGTGCTCCACATGCTTTGTCTCATGAAATCCAAAGCGAATGATCTACAACCCAAAGAATTCACTGAATAAGATGAATAATAAATCCAAAATTGTGAAGAATGTTGCCAGAAACTTATCAAACAATGCAGCAAGAAATCACGAATAAAAATTTTAGTAAAAAGGACTCGGGATAAACGCAACCTCTCCTGCATTTTTAGCTGCATCCACCGCTGCAGACAATAATTCCTCCATTGAACCTGAAATGTCCAGGATTCCCATCAAGAAACGACTAAACTCCAATGACACAACTTGTAGTATCGCGCAACTTATGCAAGAATTCAAAGAAGAAAGACTGATAAGAACCTACCTTTGGCAGCCATTAACGCGTTTCTTGAAAAAGGGGCGATGAGATTAGGAGAAAAGAACGATCTTGTTGCGCTTGTTTGACGGTTGGAAGAATTTCCCTTCACGTTGAGCATGAACGAACAGAGAAACAAATAGATGCCAATTATTTATAGATATTGTTTTGAGGCATAAATAATATTCAACTTAAGGTCCCTTGACAGAAAAAAAAAAATCGTTACTTTCAGAAACACCGTTGGTTTACGGGATAAAATGATTCCCTTTTTCTTGGCTCAGCATGCAACTCAACGTAATCAAAAAATCATTTTTTTAACAGAATCAGTTCAATCAGTTGGAACGGTTGTTGGGGTCTGCAATTTTACCTTCCGGCCAGTTTACAGCTTATAGAATATTTTGTTTCTCGCACATTTGGGAAATAGCGGAATATGCTTCAAGATAAATGATCTTCAAATCACTTTATGAGTACAAATAAAGGAATATGCTAATCAAGATTCTATTTAAGCTGGAAAATAGATGACTGACCTGTAACTATAACTCTTGCATGAAATAAAAATAATAAACAAAGACGTGCCAATATTTAGTTTAGATTTTTTTTTAAAAATGTCATGTAAAGCTCGACGTTATGCTCTGAAGTAGCCGCGAGTACACCTAGGGTCAAATCATCCTCAAACGATATTATATACATAAGCTATAATGGCAACTACAAAATATTTCAGAAGCAAATAATGACAACTACGAAATATACATAAGTATTATCCAAATCTTAAGTACCATGGGGTTTTCACATGAATTTTCACAATACTAGGACGAAGAACTAATAACCAACAATTATACATAGAAGAGTATCAGAAACTTGGATTTACTCATACAACATATCAGTCTTCGAGCAATAAAAGATGATACGGCCAGGTGGAGCTAAATTCATGGCCGTTATTTGGGATCGAGTGCAGCAATTTCTTTAACTACTTGTGCTTTATCACCCTCAAACTGTTCATCCTCTGCACCAAAAACTAACCATTATTTAAGAACTGTTGGACCCAGATTAAAAGATTTGATATGTCTACATGATCTTTCCTCACCTTTCTCAGTTTTAAAATCAGCCAAGAGGCGTAGAAGCTTGCTTCTATTTGTCACAAGGATATTGACAATATCTGGGGGTTTGTTCTGATTTGCTACGAATAACTGCAACATATATAAGCTCAGTAAAAAAATGAAACATTCAAGTGGGCAAAGTTAGTAACCTACTCGGCTCCAAGCTTAGGATACCTTGAAAACGTGGAATGCTTCAATCTGAATGCTCTTGCTTGACTCCTGGCAGAAGGAAAGAAATCACCGCTAATATCAGACACGACAACCATCAAGAAAGGAAATGTTCTCACTATCTGTTAACTAAATGATAATAAATACCAGATGCTTGCAGAGAATCCCTCTTCTTTTTTTAATGACTTTTTTAGGTACGAGCATAGGTTATTGTGCTGTGCACTTTCTTGAAGAGGTTGTATATCGAGTCATGAGTTTATTTTTATCTGGTGTAAGTTTGTATTTAAATGAAAGGACGTGATTTTGGACTACACATTTGGTCTGGGAAATATTTTAAAATTGGATTTCAAAACCACGATTTTTGGGTGTATTTGTAGGTATTTGAAAGCCATCATAGTTATTCATGCAAAACCTAAATTAAGATGGGAATAATTTGAAATGTTCCATTATCATTCAAAAGTTTCCAAACAATTAAAATGGATTTAACATTAAGTATTTCTTAATTTCAAAGGAGTCAATTCAAACATAACCTTGATACAATTTATTGTTCATCTAACCATTTGTCTGCCTATGTTAATGCCATTTCTTCCTCAATTCCACAAATAGTTTCACTCAATACATAAGGGCGTGAATATCTCGAGAAATAACAGAATTCATACTCTAAGAAGAATCATGAGAATCCTCAGGTTGTCTCGCGAACAAACATATTTAGTCATGACAGCAGAATTTGAACGATCCAGTAGGATATCTCCCAACAGCTGAAAGAGGACATCACAAAGATCACAGTTCAACAGGACGCCACAGGCAAACTTGAGTACGCAATATTGACTATTGTTCCATTTTTGTCCTTTTAAGGAAGGGGTGTTAGCAGGATGTGTGCATATCAGAGTGGTCCAACGATATTCAACATAAAATAGAGAATAAATTCGGCAATACCTTGATTGCTTGCCTTCTAGTGATATAGTTGGAAGATTCAAGCAGCTTTTTATTATACTCTGCAAAGAACTACTGACGGAAAAAGCCAGCAGATTAAAAAGTGGAGCTCACAAGGGAAACAATTTGATTAATTTGCAGCGCCAAAATACAGTAACTTGATGATAACTCGTGCGACTTACACATTTCTACCATCAGAAAAATTAAGAATTTTCTATGGCCATTTCAGAAAGAAGATGAGTTTTCTGTGAACGTAGCCACAGACATAATCAAACACGTAATGAAGACATTACTTTCTTCAATACACTTATCGACCATGTTCAGTTCACAGAGTACATCACTTACCCAGTCATAATTTTTAGCAAGAAATTCAGCAACTGTTAACTTGTGCCTAGTCAAGAGTTCCTGCAAAGAAAAGAGGATCAATATGCCGTCATGCGCTGTGTCCAAGTACACTACAGGCTAATGATACACCGAAAGTTTCTACTTACAGTGTATTTTCACACATCAAGCTAAAATACAATTGAGTTTCAACAGATACAGAACCCAATTAAGCAGAAAGACCAAGCAGAGATAAAATACTTGGAAATTAACAAATCAAAAACTTAATAAGTACATGCTAATTATTTAAACAAAGTTTCCTCAACTTTAGAACAAGAGTTGAACAACAGCGATTTCCCGTTAAGATGTTTCACTAAGCAGAGATTAATAGTTATGAGTTAATAAGAAACTTAGAAACACGGTCTTATGACGTTGAACATGGATAAACACACAAGAGCCCATAGAGTAGGAGTCCCTAGAAGAGAGCAAAACTCAAACATGCACATCAGACAAAAAATTTGCAAACTCAACAAAATTAGAAGCCAATTTCAGGGCAGGGGATCACATAACACAGTGATGAGAAAGAAAGGAAGTCAATTATTTAAAATTTCAATAAAAGCCTTAACCTTGAATGTGGCAGCGGCATCTGAAGCAATATCAAAATTTGGCAGTTGAATATAATCAAAAAATTTCTTCATGTGCTCAGATTCCAAAACATACCTGTAATGGTCCAGCATATCAAACGACTTTTAATGTTTCAGCGTATCCTACAACTTGTAAAATATAAATTTTAAAGTAGCAGTGATTCAGATTCAAATTTTACCCACACGCCAATAAGAAACAAATGACTTACATACCACACAGAAAAATCATTTAAATGGCATATCTATTCTCATCTACCAACAAAAGCCAGGAAGTTTCTAAAAAATGAAGAGAACTGTAGCCATTTAGTTCCCCATAAATGGCAAGACCACATTGCCTCAGTAAATAAATACAACTATGACACAAGGATATGGGACAAGGATTTGACACCGCATTGAGATAGGATGCAGCAATTTTCAAAAACTAATACTATATGTGAGGATACAACTATTATATATAAATAAATATATTAAAAAAAAGCATTTGATATTAATACTGAAAAAGTATCATGAGCGCATCAATTAATATAATTGAACAAAATTTGAGTTTATCATAGAAATCAATCCAAGAATAACAAATAATATTGCATGACACATTATAAAAAAGTGCATTTTCGTTTATGAATAACTCCAAACTATATTTTCCCATTTCTTTTAAAATTTGCAACAAATTTTTTTTCAAAACTTGGAAAATGACACGAACATATCCTTGGAAATTACAAAATAGCCCCTACTGTATCCTTGGAAAATTGTAAAACATTCCCCAACATATCCAACATGTAAGAATATTCCTTTGATCAATAGTTTAAAGTTTTGATTTCCACATATCTAACATGGCAGAAATATTGAAGACAGATCCACCCACCTTGCAACACTTTGGTGGCGTATGCATTCCCTTAACATTGCACCATAATGCAAAGCCAGATCAGAATTGTCATAACTGAGAAAATAACGGCAGATTAAAGTCAATCAATGGTGTAAAAGAATATCTTTAGTAAAAGTAGTAAGGTAAGGCAGATTTTATAAAAATAAAAGAAGAAGAAAAAACTCCTCTTTTCTGTGCCCTGTCAACAAGGAATAAAAATAATAAAATATTGGAAAAGAGGCATCAACCAAGTAAATGAAAAAAAAGGCAGTAAAAACACAACATCAAACATACAAAGACCCGATTTGATTTTCACAATCAGCTGCAAAGTTTGTCAGAGATAAAAAAAAAGCTTTCAAATATAAATACCTGATAAGCAACTATGTCATGCTCTAAATTTCACCAAAAAACTTTATTAGTGACAACTGAACATGGAGGACTTTACCAGATTAGAAGTCCTTGCTCTCATTGAAGTTTACGGAAAGGTACTCAGAAATTAGTTAATAATTATCAACATTCAAATGTAATAAGTAATAAACATTAATTTCTATACTGCCCTATAATACTCTTGTTCAATTCATCATATTTCACAACTTTCCAATTGAAGTCTGAAGGATAGTGCTTCACACCGAGACCTAAAGAAAATCCGCCTCACCCTTTTATCAATATATCCATGAGATCTAAATTCTTTTCCAGATAATCACACGCAATCAACCTCGACTGAACTTGTTGTCTCTGTAAGTTAGCAACAACCTGAGTAGCATCTTTGCGTGCCTACAAAAAATAATCTGATTAATCAACACAATTACCGTGAGAATCGTCATACCAGATAATCATCTGAGATTCAGCACAATCAGAACACCAGTCATTTTCAACAATAAATCAAACTCACAGGAGATATGTCGATAAAACATGGCATTTATATAAAAAAAAAAGTTCAAAATTACCTCTAAGTTCAGCTTGGGAAGACAGATGATTAGCAGGCGCAAAGTGTTTTCCCTAAAAAACTCACTGGTCAATTGTGCACAAGCTTCAGTCACTGGCTCGGATTCACTGTTTCCATATAGGACTTGCTTCAAATCCCGTAGAAGTTTGCTCAATTCCATCATCTGCAGAGATAAAAAAAATTTAATTATGAGCCAGGAATCCGAAGAGAAAAAGCGAGCTATTTCACAAATGTGATGAAACTAATTACAGATGAACGGACAGATGATGAATCCAAAAACCACATAAATAAAAAAGAAAGAGAAAGGACAACCTTCTCGTCGCGCTTGCTCTCCTTACCATCGGCGGTACCGAGATCGACGGAGATGAGCAAATCTCGCGCCTGCCGCACCAAATCGGCGGGAGTCTTTGGCTTCGACTTAAATAAACTCTTCATCTTACCGTTACCTCTGCCAATGGGAGCCTCCGGACCTCGACACCCGGTGCTGAGGTCCCCCCCGCACCCCCGGTTTTCCTGCGCTGCACAAACACGTCCAAATTACGCTTTTGCCAGCACCCGCTTCTCCTTCAATGATTGAGAGCCACTCAGTACGATACTTTCCATGATATTCGCTAACCTCGAAGTTCGGATTCTAGATTCAGTGATTTTTGCTGGGATATTTCGCCGCGATTCAAGGGATGCACCAGGAAAGATCTAGTACATTAGAATCGGTTGGATGGAGGATTAACTTGTCAGTAAAGACTCTATTCAGCGTGTAGCTCTGATATTTTTAGTGGGTTTAATTGAGACCGTCTCACGGATCTTAACATGTGAGATCGGTCAACTCTACTCATATTCACAATAAAAAATAATATTCTTAGCATAAAAAGTAATATTTTTTAATGGATAACCCAAATAAGAGATCCGTCTCACAAATACGATCCGTGAGACCGTCTCACACAAGTTTTTGTCGATCATTTTTCTTTTATTTTTAGTTAATAAACTTATTAATGGCACGATTAGTCCCACTTTAAACAAGGTTCTAAAAAGCGTGAAGCACCCCAAAGCGCGAATGTCGAGCTCCAAGCTTTTCAAGCTTAAGCGAGATTAACACAGGTTTAAGCGTGAAAAAGCGTTTTTTATCTTTAGTATAATTGTAATTATCTCAAACCAATAAATAGATAAAATAATACATAAATATGATAAATTTAAGTCTAATGCATTAATTCTTATATTTATAAATAAAATCATAAAAATATCAAAATTACAATCTTTATTTGTTTTTGCAACTAGATCACATTAAAAATGTTAAATATTTGTCAAATCATTATCAGACATACTTAATCATAACTAAAATTAAAAAATAAACATCTAAATTATAAACCTAATTTATTATTTTAAAATAAAAAGACATACCTTCAAAATAAAAAAAAATTAAAAAATAGATGCAATTAATTGTGCGTAAGCACGCTTAATTAAACACCTTAATTATGCTTAATTAGGTCAAACTACAGTTTGACAGCTTTTTTCCGCTTTCTCCAAAGTGAGGTGTTTTGCCGAGCTTCAAACTTAAGCGCGCTTTTTAGAACACTACTTTAACAAGAATAATCTAATCTAATATATATAAAATAAAAATCTAAGTTTTTAATTTTGCATAATAAATTACTTGAAATTCTAAGAGATTATTAAAAAAATTCTAAATTTAGATAAATTCTTTGAACCAATTGTTAAGATTGAGAATTTGAGATTTGTTGGTCTTATGTTCGAGTCCCGCTGATTGTGAGTAGTTTTTTTAATTTATTTAGGTAGATTTAGTTGTTTTTTGTATTCTCGTTGTCTGAGATAAGCAAGTCTCGAGTCCCAAAATAATGCAGACAATTATATTATATATTTACAGTCTTGAACAATATTATATTTGTATTTTTAAATAATATGTCTCTGGGAGCATGGATGAGGCCATGCGACTTTAATTGAATTTCTACATTTCACATGCATTGTTTTGTTTGTTGCCACTCGTGGGTTTCCCTTTCCTCTCTTAAATTTTAGGGTGAAGACAGAAAATTTTATTCAGGCTAAAGCGTCCAATACACGAGCCGTACTCTGTCTACTCATCCCAAAAACAATAATGCAAAGATTATTGTAGCCCAATGTCTCATCCGTCATATTAATTGGCTTTTTTCTTCGGGTTCGATCCTCCTCTCCAGCATATAATAAAAAAAATCAATCAATAATTAATAATAATAATAATATTTGTAAGTTAGTTTTTATTATATATATATATATGAATAATTTGTATTGAAAATATCTATACTCAACTAAATTATTGATTTCAATTTTGTAAGTAGTCGTCAAGTCACACCGTACTACACATATAATTATTGGAACATACGAGGGTAACAACACATTGCAGATTTTTATATGTAAAAAATTTCAAAAGTATATTATTGTCTCAAAAGATTTTCAATAATATAATTTTTCATATTTATATCCAACATATGTGTTTGTATTGGTAACCATTGATTTAATATTCAAATCAAGCGAGACTAAAATTTTGAACCACGTACGATGCATGCATGGCTCAGCATTCTTCGATTAACACCAAAAACTAATCAAAATCTATGCATGCAACGATACCAAGTAATCTCAACAATTGTCCACAAATACTTTATTCTATGTACAAACCAAAAATCACTCTTTTTGCATACATATATATTATATATATATATATATGCATAAAGCATCAATGCATAAGTCTTTCAAAAGAAATGAGCTTCCTGAAATTTTCCCAAGCCTTTTCCCAAACAACCGCCACGTATTCGTCCGGCGCTACAGCTGCGCCGCCACCACCCTCCTTGGCCGAAATAACAAACCTGTATTCCATACCTTCAACCAATTGACTTTCTGCTTTTAACACCTTTACGAGCTTCAGGTTTTTATTAGCCTGTTTGTTGTGCTCCGCCACCGCAAATTTCACAATCTGCACCAGCTTCGGGTCGTTTGGGTTTTCGATTATGCGCCAACCGTAACCAATATCATTACCGGCGGCAGAAAATTCGAGAAAAGCTGAAACCAACAGGATCGAGCAGAATACGAGACGAAACAGGTGGGTTTTGAGCGCCATTTAATTTATTTGGAGGAAATTTCTCCGTAGAAATGTAGGAATAGCTAGTTCTTGAGGTATATATGGCTCCGATGGTTGATAATTTATAGTAGCAATGAATGTATGATTGCAAGTGTGTTAATATATGACGCGTGTAGGAAACAGTGCATGGGGAGACTGATTTGGTTCTACGGAAAAATGGATTTGAATTTGTTAGAGAAACTGATTCTCGTTAGAAAAATCCGATTAATATTGGAAAATTCAACAAGATTGATACTAAGTAAAATTTTCGATATCTCTTGACAATTACTTTAAAATAAAGAAAAATTTCATTTTTTTAAGCCGGCCTCGCCCAAAATCAATTAAAATATTAAGGGACTTAAATTTTTAAATTTATCAGACATACAAATTAAATTATTTTGAACATTTGGTTATTTCTTTATCGAAAAGTAAATACATTATTATAAATTTATTATTATTATTATTATTATTATCATCATCAAGGAGAAAAATACTATCATAGATATTGTAATAATTAACAAATTTGATTAATAATTAAATAGACAAGTAACAAATCTCACCGTCCCTGATGCGCGGCAACAGTTGCACCTACATATTTTGAAGCCAATTTTTTTTTTAGCGTAAATCTAAAAAAATTCAGCAGAAATTAAATGGTAGATTTTCAAAATCCCTTTATTTAATAACAGTTGATATTTACATGTTTTATTCCTTAATTCCACAATAACTTTTCTGAGATACTACACACGAACTTCACAGTTATTGAGTTGACTGAGGTCACGTACACACACATTAAATCTCTGTCATCACTAAACCATGCATCGTTCGTCACTTCTTAAGCTTTTCGAAGTGCTTCAACTTCATGTGCTTCGCAGCAGGCCAACCATCCAACCACACCAGCGCGACGTACTTGCACGGTTCACGTCGTCCATGATCTTTAGCTTCGATGACAAGAACCAATTCCGCGGAATGAGTTTTATGAGCAACAGTACTAGTACCGTATATGAGATGTGCATCCACCACCTTCTCCAATTTCAAGTGTGCCTTCTTTTTCTTGTTATGCTCTTCCACTGCAAACTCTGCGTCTTTCTTCACCGTGTGGAGGTCTACGCTCACCGGATTGCCCTCCACTGAATATGCCTTGGAGGGTTCGAAGTAAATCGAAGCCATCAAGCATGCAACGAAGACTGCGAGAAGGAGAAGATTAAATTTTCTAGCCATATTCATGACCATTTATATTAATCAATATAAGATATTGGATTGAAGTGTGGTTTTTTGAAGGGGGCTAAGGTGTGTTTATATAGTAGAAGACCAGTGCCTAGTGTTAAATGCTGTGTTGTTTTTTTAAGACATTTGGCGGGACAACACCTACGGCTAATTGCAACTTTGAGATAATCTCTATGGAGGTGTAGATTGAAATTGGGGTGGGGGCCGGGGGTCATAAATTACGTAGACTTCATAGCCTAGGGTTTGTTATAATTGGCTTTGTTACATTTGATTTGATTGATGAACTTATCCATTAATACAAAGTAAATACAACGTTGGAATGGATAATACACACGGGAAAAACTCGATATATACCTTTTTTCACTTTTGATGACGTTAGATTAATGTAGCATTCAAAGCTTCAAACTTTATGCTAATTCGGTTCAAATATGAAAAACATCTAATTTAAATATGAATAATAAATGAAGTCTTCTTGAAGTTAGGAATCTAACAAATCCTCCATTTTAATTGGCTTTTGATTTAGTTTTGAGGTTATTTTTCCACGATGAATTTCCTTCAAAATGTTATGTTTATATCGAACAAATTTTTTTTTGGAATATATGAAAACAATTTGGTGATACTGTTTATTTATAAAAAGCAGTTATCATAAGCGGACTTTTATGTGTTCACAAAAACATTCAAATCATTTTCGCCTGATTAATTTTTTTTTCTCTTTTTTCCTTTTTCATTTGTTTCCTGGAGTTTTGATTCGTTGTAGATTCCATACATATGATATGTCATCGTGCTTATATATTCGCGACATTTTTTAATCAAGGAGCACTCATATTTGTGAAAAATATTAATAAGAAAAATGAATTCTCCCAATATTAAACACAAACAAAAAATAATTTGAAAAGAATATGTAACGACTGATCCCAAAATATATATGAGTGATAATATATGTACATCAATGTTTGTCCATCAAATCATACACACAAAAAAATCAATGCAAAAATTCAATTGATCAAAATTTCATGATATATATAATATAAAATATCACGATATAATAATAAAATCTCACAAGATAATTGATAATAACAATAATAATAATTATTATTATCATTATTATTGTTGTTATTGATTCATTGCCTTCAAATTAATTATTTATTGCTCATAAAAGAACTATATCTATGCTATATATTATCTAATTACACGATTGCTGATTTTAACACTTTCTTTAAATGATAGATTTACTCTCAATTTAGCCATGAATGGGTTTGCCCCCTTGATCATTTCGAAGCGTTTCATCTCCATATGGTTCGCAATGGGCCAAGAATCCAGCCACACCACGGTCCAGTACTGGTGCGATGCATCGCCATTTTTAGCAGAGATAAAAAGAAGCAATTGCGTCTGAAGGTTTTTCCCGTTAGAATTCATCAAGCGTTGCCCCTTTATCACCTTTTGAAATTTCAAGTGGGTCTTCTTCGATTTATTGTGCTCCTTCACTGCAAATTTCTCAGCTTCCATCACAACGAGATGTTCCACATCGATTGGATGCCACTTATCCACGGACGCCGCCGCCTCCGAGCTTTCGAAATAGATCGAAGCGGCCACCAGATATGAAACGACTCCGAGGAGGAGGAGATTGAATCTTTGGGTCATTATCTTGTTTTAGGCACTATTATGATGTTGGGAGTTGTGGTTTTTGAAGGCTGCGGGGCCGAGACATGTTTATATAGTGAAAGCTTTAATGCATGTGAAGTGTTGATATTAAACTGTAATAGATTGACACAGATTTTATTGCGGTTTTCCTCGCTTGATAAAGAGTGATGGGCTTTATTTTTATCATGGCGAGCAGCATTAGATTCATAAAAAAGGTATTTTTTACCTGCAAAATCCAGCTGTAATCTTCTGCCTACTGCCTACATATATGGTACAGCAAACATTTTTGAATCCACTGCTACTTTTTTTCCTCGGGACACATTATATTTATCACTTATTATATTATATAATATTCAATACAATAAAAAAATATACAACAGGAAGTGCTTTAAACATTAGAGGCCATAGTTTGGATTTGAGTTTCTAATGATCCAGTGAATCCTGATATAAAGTTTCCTGTTGTGAATTCCAGGTCCAATGCAAAAAGAACCGAAAGCAGCCTAAATCCATACATGCATTTGAGGAAGAGGGTCATCATTTAGCTTATTGAAAATTCGGTACAAGTTTATCTGTTCCAAAAACACGAGCACCTACAAGAAGAAAAAACTTGGATTTAAATTAACCCAATTCAAAGTCCATGAGAAACCATTCAACAATACCCGAAAGTAGAAAGATAAACAGAAAGTACCAAGTGTAGGCATCAAAACAGTTAACGCAAGAACCCCGGCAACTTTCAGCGGAATTCCAGTGGTTAACATGTCCTTGATTTCGATATGTCCAGTCGTGAACCCCACGATATTGGAAGGTGTTCCTGTGGGAAGCAAGAAAGCAAATTGCGCACCAATAGCACCAGGAACCATAAGTAGCAACGGATGCGAATGCATCGTTTTGGCTATTTGAATCAGAAGTGGGATAACAAGAGTCGTGGCGGCATTGTTCGACGTAAATTCAGTGATGGTGCCGCTGACCAGTGACACAGCAGGGGCAATTGCCCAGTATGGCGCCGCCTCCAAGAATTCCAGCATGCCTGATAAAACATCCGTCAGACCGCTGGAACGCACCCCATCAGCAATGGCAAAGCCGGCTCCTAGTAGTAATATGATGTTCCAGGGGATTTCCTTGCATTTTTTCCAGTCCANAGAAGGAGAAGATTAAATTTTCTAGCCATATTCATGACCATTTATATTAATCAATATAAGATATTGGATTGAAGTGTGGTTTTTTGAAGGGGGCTAAGGTGTGTTTATATAGTAGAAGACCAGTGCCTAGTGTTAAATGCTGTGTTGTTTTTTTAAGACATTTGGCGGGACAACACCTACGGCTAATTGCAACTTTGAGATAATCTCTATGGAGGTGTAGATTGAAATTGGGGTGGGGGCCGGGGGTCATAAATTACGTAGACTTCATAGCCTAGGGTTTGTTATAATTGGCTTTGTTACATTTGATTTGATTGATGAACTTATCCATTAATACAAAGTAAATACAACGTTGGAATGGATAATACACACGGGAAAAACTCGATATATACCTTTTTTCACTTTTGATGACGTTAGATTAATGTAGCATTCAAAGCTTCAAACTTTATGCTAATTCGGTTCAAATATGAAAAACATCTAATTTAAATATGAATAATAAATGAAGTCTTCTTGAAGTTAGGAATCTAACAAATCCTCCATTTTAATTGGCTTTTGATTTAGTTTTGAGGTTATTTTTCCACGATGAATTTCCTTCAAAATGTTATGTTTATATCGAACAAATTTTTTTTTGGAATATATGAAAACAATTTGGTGATACTGTTTATTTATAAAAAGCAGTTATCATAAGCGGACTTTTATGTGTTCACAAAAACATTCAAATCATTTTCGCCTGATTAATTTTTTTTTCTCTTTTTTCCTTTTTCATTTGTTTCCTGGAGTTTTGATTCGTTGTAGATTCCATACATATGATATGTCATCGTGCTTATATATTCGCGACATTTTTTAATCAAGGAGCACTCATATTTGTGAAAAATATTAATAAGAAAAATGAATTCTCCCAATATTAAACACAAACAAAAAATAATTTGAAAAGAATATGTAACGACTGATCCCAAAATATATATGAGTGATAATATATGTACATCAATGTTTGTCCATCAAATCATACACACAAAAAAATCAATGCAAAAATTCAATTGATCAAAATTTCATGATATATATAATATAAAATATCACGATATAATAATAAAATCTCACAAGATAATTGATAATAACAATAATAATAATTATTATTATCATTATTATTGTTGTTATTGATTCATTGCCTTCAAATTAATTATTTATTGCTCATAAAAGAACTATATCTATGCTATATATTATCTAATTACACGATTGCTGATTTTAACACTTTCTTTAAATGATAGATTTACTCTCAATTTAGCCATGAATGGGTTTGCCCCCTTGATCATTTCGAAGCGTTTCATCTCCATATGGTTCGCAATGGGCCAAGAATCCAGCCACACCACGGTCCAGTACTGGTGCGATGCATCGCCATTTTTAGCAGAGATAAAAAGAAGCAATTGCGTCTGAAGGTTTTTCCCGTTAGAATTCATCAAGCGTTGCCCCTTTATCACCTTTTGAAATTTCAAGTGGGTCTTCTTCGATTTATTGTGCTCCTTCACTGCAAATTTCTCAGCTTCCATCACAACGAGATGTTCCACATCGATTGGATGCCACTTATCCACGGACGCCGCCGCCTCCGAGCTTTCGAAATAGATCGAAGCGGCCACCAGATATGAAACGACTCCGAGGAGGAGGAGATTGAATCTTTGGGTCATTATCTTGTTTTAGGCACTATTATGATGTTGGGAGTTGTGGTTTTTGAAGGCTGCGGGGCCGAGACATGTTTATATAGTGAAAGCTTTAATGCATGTGAAGTGTTGATATTAAACTGTAATAGATTGACACAGATTTTATTGCGGTTTTCCTCGCTTGATAAAGAGTGATGGGCTTTATTTTTATCATGGCGAGCAGCATTAGATTCATAAAAAAGGTATTTTTTACCTGCAAAATCCAGCTGTAATCTTCTGCCTACTGCCTACATATATGGTACAGCAAACATTTTTGAATCCACTGCTACTTTTTTTCCTCGGGACACATTATATTTATCACTTATTATATTATATAATATTCAATACAATAAAAAAATATACAACAGGAAGTGCTTTAAACATTAGAGGCCATAGTTTGGATTTGAGTTTCTAATGATCCAGTGAATCCTGATATAAAGTTTCCTGTTGTGAATTCCAGGTCCAATGCAAAAAGAACCGAAAGCAGCCTAAATCCATACATGCATTTGAGGAAGAGGGTCATCATTTAGCTTATTGAAAATTCGGTACAAGTTTATCTGTTCCAAAAACACGAGCACCTACAAGAAGAAAAAACTTGGATTTAAATTAACCCAATTCAAAGTCCATGAGAAACCATTCAACAATACCCGAAAGTAGAAAGATAAACAGAAAGTACCAAGTGTAGGCATCAAAACAGTTAACGCAAGAACCCCGGCAACTTTCAGCGGAATTCCAGTGGTTAACATGTCCTTGATTTCGATATGTCCAGTCGTGAACCCCACGATATTGGAAGGTGTTCCTGTGGGAAGCAAGAAAGCAAATTGCGCACCAATAGCACCAGGAACCATAAGTAGCAACGGATGCGAATGCATCGTTTTGGCTATTTGAATCAGAAGTGGGATAACAAGAGTCGTGGCGGCATTGTTCGACGTAAATTCAGTGATGGTGCCGCTGACCAGTGACACAGCAGGGGCAATTGCCCAGTATGGCGCCGCCTCCAAGAATTCCAGCATGCCTGATAAAACATCCGTCAGACCGCTGGAACGCACCCCATCAGCAATGGCAAAGCCGGCTCCTAGTAGTAATATGATGTTCCAGGGGATTTCCTTGCATTTTTTCCAGTCCATTAACTTCTCCCCTTGTTGCTTCTTGTTTGGGATTATGAATAATAAGGTTGCCATCAAGACCTAATGATTGAAACACATTGTTTTCTTGAATCAATTTATAGTTTCTAGCCATTATACAGGACCGGCGAGTTGATACAGCAGAGCAGTTGATGAAATACTTTTTCAAATATCAAAATTTAGTAATTACTGAATATTCAATACTCACACTAGCAGTTCCATCACCAACACGGCCATCGAAAAGAGACCCCCAGCCAGGGGTATCATCGGTTATGTTCCGTGTCATCCACAATACTATTAACATCTGCAAATAGCAAGAATTCTTCAAAATAATCGACATAAGTTGGCCGCGACTTGAATTAATAAACATGATTTAATATGTTACACACCGAAAAAACACCTAGAATCATCTTTTCAGCAAAAGCCATTGGACCTGGAAACAGAGCATGCTGAGAAATTGTCCGTGCGAGCTAAAGAGAGGAAATAATTGGACTATTATACAATATAATTACCTAGCAAATCAAGCTCTCTCTTCAAATGGCCTCTGTCCAAATAAGCAGACAGAGCTTGACCCGACCCTCTTTTGCAGTACAACAAGCAGAGTATGGTCCACAATGCCATAAAAATCACTAAAGCCAGGGGGAAACCAAAGAAAAACCAGGTGCTGAAGCTGATAGGCCTGGCTTCAGGGAAATAACTTTTCCACATTCCGACCAATATCAGGTTCACGCCAGTTCCAGTGAGGGTGCTCATCCCACCAACAGCAGCCGAGTATATCACTCCCAAAACCACCGCCTTGCAGAATTTGGTTACGTGAATTTTTTCAAGGGTTGACCTGGAACCAGGTGGTGGCAACCTTTGTAAAATTCCGGTTGCCACAGGCATCATCATGACTGCGGCTGCCACGTTGTGCATCCACATGCTGACGAATGCCGTTGTCGCGCATATTCCGAGGAGGAGGAGAGATGGGTTCAATGGATCACGGCAAAATAGTAGCGTTACCTGCATCATATAAAAAGTGATTAAAACTGATTCCAGAGAAAGCTTTACAAAATGGAATTCGAGAGACACCAATACAAATCCTAAAACCAAGCTCTCACATTGAGAGCTAATCTTCGGTGAATGTTATAATGCTCAACAGCCAGAGCAAGTATGAAGCTCCCAAGAACAAGAGAGATAACATCGTCCATGTAAGAGCGCGCCACATCGTCCGCGGAGGATATTCCGAACAGGGGGAAGAGGAAGAGCGGGGACATGGAGGTTATCGGCATTGGCACCGCCTCAGTCAGCCACCACGAGAAAATCCAAACAAGCACGGCCAGCATATTCCAGCTGCTGTTCCCGCCTCCGCCGCCGCCATTTAACTTGCCGCAGAGGCAAACGATGCCGCAGAGCAGAGGTCCTAGTAGAATGAAGAAATTGTTGAGCGTGAGGATGGATTTGACTGAGTTGAAACTCCATTTGCCGCGAATCGGATCATGAAGTGGAAGAAGAGGAGTTCTTGGATCATCTGAATACACGGTGCCGCTGTCCTCATTCATTATGGAGCAAAGAATACTTTGCAACTTTTATTTTTACGAAACCAAGAGATTTTAAGTTTCAGAGAGAACAAGAGTATCTTGGAAACTAAAAAATCTGAGCTGGACACTTATCTTGTTATATTATTATATTATGGAGAAGGTGTCTTGTCAAATTAACTCACGAATATTTATATATGAAACCGATTAACTTTATCGATATTCATAATAAAAAATAATATTTTTTCATGGATGACCCAAATAAGAAATTTGTATCACAAAATACGACCCGTTAGACCGTCTCACACAAGTTTTTGCCAATATTATATTACAAGTGAATTATATATGACGAAAATTTCAGAGTGTTTATTAAAAATGAATTAATTAAAAGTTATAGAATTTTAGTTTTTTTTGGGCAATTACTGTGTGATTGCAACAGCTTTTCATTAAATGGTTAAAAATAAAATTAACATAGATTAACCGCAGAAGTTTAACGATGGGGGACGTGGCCTAAAGAAACACAGCAAAAGAGAGCAGAAATGTCATGGCGGATAGTGACTGTGGGACACGCATCATGAATAATTCATTTCATCATGAATAATTCATTTCATCATTATTCGTGAACAGTGAGTATGAGAAGTATTGGTGATTGGATAAGTGAGTTGTACGTGGAATGCTTACCCCCACTGACAAAAAACATGAATTTCACGATCTTAAAATTAAAAGAAGAAAACAGTTATCTGTAATATTAATATTTTAAGTTTAGACAAAATTTCGAATTTAATTATAATAATATTTTCTGTTAACTAAAAAAAATAAAATAAATTAAATGTATTATATAAAAAAAATTGAAAAGTAAATAGCTGACAGTCTTCCTAATAATCAATGTCATTTTGCAAAAATTAAAATAAAAAATCAGTCAGCAATAACAGGTGGCCTATTAATCATAGTTGTCAATGATCTTATTAAATATTCATAAAAAAAATTTTATTCCCATACAATAATAATATTAGCAAGCAGGTTGAAGGCTTTTATTTCGTAGGTTGTTGCTAGAAATAAAACTGCGGTGTGGCTCATTTTCTATATTTCAAAATAAATTAAACATGCAGCCTCCCCCAGATAGCAAGCAGCAAAGCTGGCATATTCAGAAGGTATAGAGCATCGAAATTTGTGGAGTAGAATGACGATCAGCCAAGAAAACATAGAAATAGGAACGTGTGAGTTGGTAAGTATTGTCCACACGCAACAAATCACGCCAATTTCAAAGTTACAACAGGGTACTAAACTTCCTTTACAAATATCAATCAACTTCCATCTAATTTCATTTTAAAAGTCTAATTATTACAAATTCTTCTCTCGACTCAAAAAAAAAAAAAAAAAATAATATTTAAATATGGGATGACACTGACATGTACAAATTTGTCTATCAACTCTTTGTACATAACA